>NW_027206973.1:0-68992 GCF_032191515.1 Phaenicophaeus curvirostris | reverse complement strand
CCCCCCATTTCCCTCACCGCCTCCTCCGCCGCCCATGGCCGCTCCCGCCGTGTCACGTGACGCCGCTTCGCGCCCTCGTCACGTGACGTCCCTGACGCGCCGCGCTGACGTCACTTCCGCCTTCCTTTTCCCGCCCAGGCGCTGAGAGGAGGAGGGACGAGGAGGACGAGGAGGGTGGCCGCCATGGTGAGCGCCGGGGCGGGATCCGCCGCCATCCTCACCCGGCAGGAGCTGGGGGGGGAGGCGGGGAACGGGCCGAGGGGGGAGAGAGCGGACGGGGAGGGAGGGGATGGCGGCGGGGGAGGGAGGGCGGCGCGGGGAGATGGCGGCGGGGAGAGGGGCCGGACACGCCATCCCCCCCCCCCCCCCCACCTCTGCGCGGCCGCGGCCCTCATGGCGCCCGGGCCCCTCCACCCCGTGACCTCCTCGATCCCCTCGTAATCGCGTGTCCCCTCTTAATCGCGTGTGTCCCCCCCATAATCGTGTGTGTTCCCTTTTCCAATAATCGTGTGTGTTCCCTCTTCCAATAATCGTGTGTGTCCCCTCCCATAATCGCGTGTGCACTCCTAATCGTGTCTCACCCCCCATAATCGTGTCTCACCCCCCATAATCGTGTCTCACCCCCCATAATCGTGTCTCACCCCCCAATCGCGTGTCCCCCCCCGTAATCGCGTGTCCCCCCCCGTAATCGCGTGTCCCCCCCCCCGTAATCGCGTGTTCCCCCCCCCGTAATCGCGTGTCCCCCCCCCCCGTAATCGCGTGTCCCCCCCCCCGTAATCGCGTGTCCCCCCCCCCGTAATCGCGTGTCCCCCCCCCCGTAATCGCGTGTCCCCCCCCGTAATCGCGTGTCCCCCCCCGTAATCGCGTGTCCCCCCCGTAATCGCGTGTCCCCCCCATAATCGCGTGTCCCCCCCCATAAATCGCGTGTGTCCCCCCCCCATAATCGCGTGTGTCCCCTCCCCCATAATCGCGTGTCCCCCCCCATAATCGCGTGTGTCCCCTCCCCATAATCGCGTGTGTCCCCCCCATAATCGCGTGTGTCCCTTCCTCCATAATCGCGTGTCCCTTCCTCCGTAATCGCGTGTCCCCCCCCGTAATCGCGTGTCCCCCCCCATAATCGTGCGTCCCCACCCTATAATGGCGCTTTCCCCCCCATAATCGCGTGTCCCTTCCTCCATAATCGTGTCTGTCCTCCCCGTAATCGCGTTTCCTCCCCCATAATCGCGTTCCCCCCCCGTAATCGTGTGTGTCCCCCCCCATAATCGCGTGTGTCCCCTCCCCATAATCGCGTGTGTCCCCTCCCCATTAATCGCGTGTGTCCCCTCCCCGTAATCGCGTGTGTCCCTTTCTCCATAATCGCGCGTGTCCCTTTCTCCATAATCGCGCGTGTCCCCCCCGTAATCGCGTTTCCTCCCCCATAATCGCGTCTCCCCCCTTAATCACGTGTCTCTCCCCATAATCGCGTGTGTCCCCTCCCCATAATCGCGTGTGTCCCCTCCCCATAATCGTGTGTGTGTGCCCCCCATAATCGTGTGTCCCCTCCCCATAATCGCGTGTGTCCCCTCCCCATAATCGTGTGTCCCCTCCCCATAATCGTGTGTCCCCTCCCCATAATCGCATGTGTCCCCTCCCCATAATCGTGTGTCCCCTCCCCCATAATCGTGTGTCCCCTCCCCCATAATCGCGTGTGTCCCCTCCCATAATCGCGTGTCCACCCCTAATCGTGTCTCACCCCCCATAATCGTGTCTCACCCCCCATAATCGTGTCTCACCCCCCAATCGTGTGTCCCCTCCCCCATAATCGCGTGTGTCCCCTCCCCGTAATCGCGTGTGTCCCCCCCGTAATCGCGTCTCCCCCCTTAATCGTGTGTCTCCCCATAATCGCGTGTCCCCTCTTCCATAATCGCGTGTCCCCTCTTCCATAATCGCGTGTCACCCCCGTAATCGTGTGTCTCCCCCCCTTAATCGTGTGTCTCCCCCGTAATCGCGTGTGTCCCCTCTTCCATAATCGCGTGTCTCCCCCCTTAATCGCGTGTCTCCCCCTTAATCGCGTGTCTCCCCCTTAATCGCGTGTCTCCCCCGTAATCGCGTGTGTCCCCTCCCCCATAATCGCGTGTGTCCTCTCCCCATAATCGCGTGTCCCCCTCATAATCGCGTGTCCCCTCCTCCATAATCGCGTGTCCCCTCCTCCATAATCGCGTGTGTCCCCCCCATAATCGCGTGTCTCCCCCCCATAATCGCGTGTCTCCCCCCTTAATCGCGTCTCCCCCCTTAATCGCGTGTCTCTCCCCATAATCGTGTCTCCCCCCTTAATCGCGTGTCCCCTCCCCGTAATCACGTGTCCCCTCCCCGTAATCGTGTGTGTCACCTCCAATAATCGCGTGTCCCCCTCATAATCGTGTGCGTCTCCCCATAATCGTGCTCCCCCCTCCCCATAATCGTCTATCCCCCCCATAATCATCTGTTCCCCCATAATCGTGTGTCTCCCCCCATAATCGTGTCTCCCCCCCAAATCGTGCTCTCCCATAATCGTGTGTCTCCCCCCCCCATAATCGTGCTTCCACCACAACCGTGTCTCTCCCATAAAACTATAATCGCGTTTTCTACCCTTATAATTGCGTTTCTTTCCACGTAACCGCGTTCCCTCATAATCGTGCTCCCCAGTAATCACGTCTCCCCCCCATAATCGCGTCCTGTGCTCATAATCGCATGTTTTCTTCCCATAACTGTGGGGTTTTTTTTCACAATCACATTTTTTTCTTCTCTCGGTCATATTTTTCTTTGTTATAATCGCGTTTTGTGTTTTTGTAATTGCGTGGTCTCTTTATAATTGTTTTCCTTGCTTGTAATCGAACTTTTTTCTTTCACGATTGTTTCTTTTTCTCATAACTGCGTGTTCTCCCTCTCATAACCAGGTTTCCCCCCCCCCATAATCGCGTTTCCCCCCCCCCGTAATCGCGCGTCCCCTCCCCCGTAATCGCGCGTCCCCTCCCCCATAATCGCGCGTCCCCTCCCCATAATCGCGCGTCCCCTCCCCCATAATCGCGCGTCCCCTCCCCATAATCGCGTGTCCCCTTCCCCATAATCGCATGTCCCCCCATAATCGTGTGTGTTCCCTCTCATAATCGTGTGCGTCTCCCCCCAGAATCGTGTCTCCCCCATAATCATGCTCTCCCCCCATAGTCGTGCTCCCCCCACAATCGTGCTCCCCCATAATCGTGTCTTATCTTCCGTAATTGCGTGTCTCACAATCGTAATCACGTATTTCCTCTCCATAACTGTATTTTATTTTTTTTATGGCTACATTTTCTTTTTTCTCAATCGCGTTTTTCGTTCTTATAATCGTGGTTTTGTTTTTTGTAATTGCGTGTTCTCTCTGTAATTGGTTTATTTGATTATAATTGAGCTTTTTTCTTTCACAATTATATTTTTTGTTCTTATAGTCGTGTGTTCTCTCTGTCATAACCACGTGTCTCGTCCGTAATCGCGTTTCTCCCCCCGTAATCACGTTTTCTTCCCCCATAATCGCGTGTTTTCTCCCCATAATCGCAGTTTTTGTCCCCATAATTGCGTTTTCTCCCCCATAATCACGTTTCTCCCCCATAATCGCGTTTCCTCCCCCCATAATCGCATGTTTTCTCCCCATAATCGCGGTTTTTGTCCCCATAATCGCGTTTCCTTTTCCCATAATCGCGTTTCCTTTTCCCATAATCGTGTTTCTCCCCCATAATCACGTTTTCTCCCCCCATAATCGCGGGTTTTCTCCCCATAATTGCGTTTCCTTTTCCCATAATCGCGTTTTCTCCCCCATAATTGAGTTTTTTCTCCATAATCGCGTTTCTCCCCCATAATCGCATTTCTCCCCCATAATCGCATTTTCTCCCCCCATAATCGCATGTTTTCTCCCCATAATCGCGGTTTTTGTCCCCATAATCGCGTTTCCTTTTCCCATAATCGCGTTTTCTCCCCCATAATCGAGTTTTTTCTCCATAATCGCATTTCTCCCCGAAAATCACGTTTTCTCCCCCATAATCACGTGTTTTCTCCCCATAATCACGTGTTTTCTCCCCATAATCGTGTTTCCTTTTCCCATAATCGCGTTTCCTCCCCCCATAATCGCGTTTCCTCCCCCCATAATCGCATATTTTCTCCCCATAATCGCGGTTTTTCTTCCCATAATCGCGTTTCGTTTTCCCATAATCGCGTTTTCTCCCCCATAATCGCGTTTTCTCCCCCATAATCACGTTTTCTCCCCCATAATCACGTTTTCTCCCCCATAATCACGTTTTCTCCCCATAATCGCATGTTTTCTCCCCATAATCGCGTTTCCTTTTCCCATAATCGCATTTCCTTTTTCCGTAATCGCGTTTCCTTTTTCCACAATCGCGTTTCCCCCGCTGTTATCGCGTTTTCTTCTCCCACAATCGTGTGGGCCCCCCATAATCGTGGCCCCCCCCCCCCCATAATCGTGTGTCCCCCAATTATAATCGTTATTTTCCTCCCTAGTCGCTCGTCATCCCAGAGAAATTCCAGCACATCCTCCGCGTCCTCAACACCAACATCGACGGGCGCCGCAAAATCGCCTTCGCCATCACCGCCATCAAGGTGAGGGGGGGCCGGGGGGGCTGGGGGGACCCCTGGGGGGGGCCCAGGACCCCCCAATAATCGATTCTGACCCCCCCCCCCAGGGCGTGGGGCGCCGCTACGCCCACGTCGTGCTGAGAAAAGCCGACATCGACCTCACCAAGCGGGCGGGAGAGCTGACCGAGGATGAGGTGAGGGGGGGATTTGGGGGGCTGGGGATGGATTTGGGGGGCTGGGGGGGTGATTTGGGGGGCTTGGAGCATCGAGCGGGGGGCAAATTGGGCCGTTGGGGCAGGTGTTGGTTCTATTTTTGGGCACACGGGCTGATTTTGGGGTGTCTGGGTTGGTTTGAGGCCGGTTTGGGGGTGTTAGGGCTGGTTTTGGGGTCTCAGGGCTGATTTGGGGGTGTCAGGGCTGGTTTTGGGGCAGTTTTGGGGTTTCAGGGGTGGTTTGGGGGTGTCAGGGCTGGTTTTGGGGTCTCAGGGCTGGTTTGGGGGCAGTTTTGGGGTTTCAGGTCTGGATTGGGGGTGTCAGGGCTGGTTTTGGGGTCTCAGGGCTGGTTTGGGGCTGGTTTGGGGGCGTCAGGGCTGGTTTTGGGGTGTCAGGGCTGGTTTGGGGGCAGTTTTGGGGTCTCAGGGCTGGTTTGGGGCTGGTTTGGGGGCGTCAGGGCTGGTTTTGGGGTGTCAGGGCTGGTTTGGGGGCAGTTTTGGGGTCTCAGGGCTGGTTTGGGGGTGTCAGGGCTGGTTTTGGGGCAGTTTGGGGGTTTCAGGGCTGGTTTGGGGGTGTCAGGGCTGGTTTGGGGGTGTCGGGGTTGGTTTGGGGGCAGTTTTGGGGTGTCGGGGCTGGTTTGAGGCTGGTTTGGGGGTGTCAGGGCTGGTTTGGGGGTGTCAAGGCTGGTTTGGGGGCAGTTTTGGGGTGTCGGGGCTGGCTTGAGGCTGGTTTGGGGGTGTCAGGGCTGGTTTTGGGGTGTCAGGGCTGGTTTGGGGGCAGTTTTGGGGTGTCAGGGCTGGTTTGGGGCTGGTTTGGGGGGGTCAGGGCTGGTTTTGGGGTGTCAGGGCTGGTTTTGGGCTGGTTTGGGGGTGTCGGGGCTGGTTTTGGGGTGTCAGGGCTGGTTTGGGGGCAGTTTTGGGGTGTCAGGGCTGGTTTGGGGCTGGTTTGGGGGGGTCAGGGCTGGTTTTGGGGTGTCAGGGCTGGTTTGGGGGCAGTTTTGGGGTTTGGGGCTGGTTTGAGGCCGGTTTTGGGGTGTCAGGGTCATTTTAAGGCCGGTTTTGGGGGTGTCGGGGTTGTTTGGGGCCAGTTTTGGGGTTTTAGAGCAATTCTAAGGCTGGTTTTGGGGTGTCAGAGTTGTTTTAAGGCTAGTTTGGGGGATTTTAGAGGCATTTTAAGGCCGGTTTTGGGGGTTTTAGAGCCGTTTTAAGGCCGGTTTTGGGGGTGTCGGGGTTGTTTGGGGTCAATTTGGGGGTTTTAGAGCTGTTTTAAGGCCGGTTTTGGGGTGTCAGGGTCACTTTAAGGCCCGTTTGGGGGTGTCGGGGTTGTTTGGGGCCGGTTTTGGGGTTTTTAGAGCCATTTTAAGGCCACTTTTGGGGTGTCAGGGTCATTTTAAGGCCACTTTTGGGGTGTCAGGGTTGTTTGGGGCCGGTTTTAGGGGTTTTAGGGCCGTTTTAAGGCCGGTTTTGGGGTGTCAGGGTTGTTTTAAGGTCGGTTTTGGGGGTGTCGGGGTTGTTTGGGGCCGGTTTTGGGGGTTTTAGAGCCGTTTTAAGGCCGCTTTTGGGGTTTTAGAGCCATTTTGGGGCCGGTTTGGGGGGTTTTAGAGCCATTTTGGGGCCGGTTTGGGGGGTTTTAGAGCCGTTTTGGGGGTTTTAGAGCCGTTTTGGGGGATTTGGAGCCGTTTTAAGGCCGGTTTTGGGTGTGTTGGGGTTGCTTTGAGGTCGGTTTTGGGGGTGTCGGGGTTGTTTGGGGCTGGTTTTGGGGTGTCAGGGTCATTTTAAGGTCGGTTTTAGGGGTTTTAGAGCTGTTTTAAGGCCGGTTTTGGGGTGTCAGGGTCACTTTAAGGTCGGGTTTGGGGGTGTCGGGGTTGTTTGGGGCTGGTTTTGGGGTTTTTAGAGCCATTTTAAGGCCACTTTTGGGGTGTCAGGGTCATTTTAAGGCCGCTTTTGGGGTGTCAGGGTCATTTTAAGGCCGGTTTTAGGGGTTTTAGAGCTGTTTTAAGGCCGGTTTTGGGGTGTCAGGGTTGTTTTAAGGCCGGTTTTAGAGCCGTTTTAAGGCCGGTTTTGGGGTGTCAGGGTTGTTTTAAGGTCGGTTTTGGGGGTGTCGGGGTTGTTTGGGGCCGGTTTTGGGGGTTTTAGAGCCGTTTTAAGGCCGCTTTTGGGGTCTTAGAGCCATTTTCAGGCCGGTTTGGGGGGTTTTAGAGCCATTTTGGGGCCATTTGGGGGGTTTTAGAGCCGTTTTGGGGGTTTTAGAGCCGTTTTAAGGCCACTTTGGGGGTCTTAGAGCCATTTTCTGGCCGGTTTGGGGGGTTTTAGAGCCATTTTGGGGCCGTTTTGGGGCCGTTTTTGGGGTTTTGGGGCCGGTTTGGGGGTTTTAGAGCCGTTTTGGGGGATTTGGAGCCGTTTTAAGGCTGGTTTTGGGTGTGTCGGGGTTGCTTTGACGTCGGTTTTGGGTGCGTTGGGGTTGTTTGGTGCTGGTTTTGGGGTTTTAGGGTGATTTTAAGGCTGGTTTTGGGGTGTCAGAGTTGTTTTAAGGTTAGTTTGGGGGATTTTAGAGGCATTTTAAGGCCGGTTTTGGGGGTTTTGAGCCATTTTAAGGCCGGTTTTGGGGTGTCAGGGTCATTTTAAGGCAGGTTTTGGGGTTTTTGAGCCATTTTAAGGCTGGTTTTAGGGCGTCACGGTCATTTTAAGGACGGTTTTGGGGGTTTTGAGCCGTTTTAAGGTCAGTTTTGGGGCGTCAGGGTCATTCTAAGGCCGGTTTTGGGGTATTAGACTCATTTTAAGGCCAGCTTGGGGGGGCTTTAGAGCCATTTTAAGGCCGGTTTGGGGGGTTTTAGAGCTGTTTTAAGGTCAGTTTTGGGGTGTCGGGGTTATTTTAAAGCCGATTTTGGGGCTTTAGAGCTGTTTTAAGGCCGGTTTGGGGTGTCGGGGTAGTTTTAAGGTCAGTTTTAGGGGCTTTAGAGCTGTTTTCAGGCCCGTTTTGGGGGTGTCAGGGTTATTTTAAGGCTAGTTGGGGGGTTTTAGAGCCATTTTAAGGCCACTTTTGGGGTGTCAGGGGCATTTTAAGGCCGGTTTTAGGGGTTTTAGAGCCGTTTTAAGGCCACTTTTGGGGTCTTAGAGCCATTTTCAGGCCGGTTTGGGGGGTTTTAGAGCCATTTTGGGGCCGTTTTGGGGGTTTTAGGGCCAGTTTGGGGGGTTTTAGAGCCGTTTTGGGGGTTTTAGAGCCGTTTTGGGGGATTTGGAGCTGTTTTAAGGCTGGTTTTGGGTGTGTCGGGGTTGCTTTGAGGTCGGTTTTGGGGGTGTCGGGGTTGTTTGGGGCTGGTTTTGGGGGGTTTAGAACTGTTTTAAGGCTGGTTTTGGGGTGTCAGGATTGTTTTAAGGTCAGTTTCGGGGCTGTCAAGGTTATTTTAAGGCCGGTTTTGGGGGTTTTAGAGCTGTTTTAAAGCCGGTTTGGGGGGTTTTAGAGCCGTTTTAAGGCCAGTTTGGGGGTGTCAGGGTCACTTTCAGGTCGGTTTTGGGGGTGTCGGGGTTGTTTGGGGCCAGTTTTGGGGTTTTAGAGCGATTTTAAGGCTGGTTTTGGGGTGTCAGAGTTGTTTTAAGGCCAGTTCGTGGGATTTTAGAGGCATTTTAAGGCCGGTTTTGGGGTGTCAGGATTGTTTTAAGGCCGTTTTTGGGGTGTCAGGGTCATTTTAAGGCGGGTTTTGGGGTTTTTGAGCCATTTTAAGGCTGGTTTTAGGGCGTCACGGTCATTTTAAGGACGGTTTTGGGGGTTTTGAGCCGTTTTAAGGTCAGTTTTGGGGCGTCAGGGTCATTCTAAGGCCGGTTTTGGGGTATCAGACTCATTTTAAGGCCAGCTTGGGGGGGCTTTAGAGCCATTTTAAGGCCGGTTTTGGGGGTTTTAGAGCTGTTTTAAGGTCAGTTTTGGGGTGTCGGGGTTATTTTAAAGCCGATTTTGGGGCTTTAGAGCTGTTTTAAGGCCGGTTTGGGGTGTCGGGGTCATTTTAAGGTCAGGTTTAGGGGTTTTAGAGCTGTTTTCAGGCCCGTTTTGGGGGTGTCAGGGTTATTTTAAGGCCAGTTGGGGGGTTTTAGAGCCGTTTTAAGGCCGGTTTTGGGGTGTCAGGGTCACTTTAAGGTCGGTTTTGGGGGTGTCGGGGTTGTTTGGGGCCGGTTTTGGGGGTTTTAGAGCCGTTTTGAGGCCGATTTGGGTGGTTTAGAGCCACTTTCAGGCCAGTTTGGGGGGTTTTAGAGCCATTTTGGGGCCATTTTGGGGGTTTTGGGGCCGGTTTTGGGGGTTTTAGAGCCGTTTTAAGGCCACTTTTGGGGTCTTAGAGCCATTTTCAGGCCGGTTTGGGGGGTTTTAGAGCCATTTTGGGGCCGTTTTGGGGGTTTTGGGGCCGTTTGGGGGGTTTTGGGGCCGGTTTTGGGGGTTTTAGGGCCGTTTTAGAGCCGTTTTTGGGGTTTGGGGTCCGTTCCGGGGGCGTCGGGGGTGGGTTTCGGGGCGCGGGGCGGTGACGCGAGGTCCCCGGCAGGTGGAGCGGGTGATCACCATCATGCAGAACCCGCGGCAGTACAAGATCCCCGACTGGTTCCTCAACCGGCAGAAGGACGTCAAGGACGGCAAATACAGCCAGGTGCGTCCCCAGGGGGGTCCCCAACGTCCCCAGGGGGTCCCCAACACCCTCAGCGTGTCCCCAACATCCTCAGGGCGTCCCCTCCGCGTCTCTCGCTGTCCCCCCCCATCCCTTAGCGTCCCCTTCTTCTCACCTTCCCCGCCTTCTGCTGTCCCCACACCCCCCTTGGTGGCCTCTCCTGTCCCCTCCCCGTGTCCTGTCCCCTCCCTGTCCCCACGGTGTCCCCAACTGTCCCCGTTTGTCCCCAGGTGCTGGCCAACGGGCTGGACAACAAGCTGCGCGAGGACCTGGAGCGGCTCAAGAAGATCCGGGCTCACCGGGGGCTGCGGCACTTCTGGGGGTGAGGGGACACGGGGGGGGGGACGTGGGGACACAGAGGGGACACGGGGGGGAGAGGACGTGGGGAAGGAGTGGCTTGAGGGGACTTGGGGACATAGAAGGGGGTGGAAGAGGGGACAGGGGGACACAGAAGGGACCTGGGGATGCAGGGAGGGACATGGGGACAAGGAGAGAGTGAGGGGGGACAGGGGACATGGAGAGAGAGGGGACGGGGGGACACGGGGAGGGGTTGGGGACACAGGGAGAGAGGGGACGTGGGGACACGGGGGTCAGGGGACATGGAGAGAGAGGGGATGTGGGGACACGGGGGTCAGGGGACACGGAGAGAGAGGGGACGTGGGGACACAGAGAGAGAGGGGACGGGGGGACACGGGGAGGGGTTGGGGACACAGAGAGGGGACGTGGGGACACGGAGAGAGAGGGGATGGGGGGACACGGGGAGGGGTTGGGGACACGGAGAGAGGGGGGACGGGGGGACACGGGGAGGGGTTGGGGACACGAGGAGGGGTTGGGGACACGGAGAGAGGGGACGGGGGGACACGGAGAGAGAGGGGACATGGGGACATAGGGAGGGGTTGGGGACACGGAGAGAGAGGGGACGGGGGTACACGGGGGGACACAGGGGACATGGAGAGGGGTTGGGGACACAGGGGACGTGGGGACACGGAGAGAGGGGACATGGGGACATAGGGAGGGGTTGGGGACACGGGGAGGGGTTGGGGCCCCTGAGGATGAGATTTTGGGGACACGAGGGGCTGGAGGGACATCGGGGGGGGTTGGGGACAGGGAGGAGGTGGCTGTGGGGACAGGGGGTGACGGTGTCCCCGTGTCCCCAGGCTGCGCGTGCGAGGCCAGCACACCAAGACCACGGGGCGGCGCGGCCGCACGGTCGGCGTCTCCAAGAAAAAGTGAGCGGCACCAATAAACGGAGCGAGACGAGGCCTCGTGTGACACCAGGGGGGCACGAGGGGACACGGGGACGCAGCCCTCGCGCGAGGAGGGGGGTCGCACGGAGTCCTTGTGCGAGGAGGGGGGGTCGTACAGAGCCCTTGTGCAAGGAGGGGGGGTCATACAGAGCCCTCGTGCAAGGAGGGGGGGGGTCATACAGAGCCCTTGTGCAAGGAGGGGGGGGGTCATACAGAGCCCTTGTGCAAGGAGGGGGGTCATACAGAGCCCTCGTGTGAGGAGGGGGGGGTCATACGGAGCCCTCGTGTGAGGAGGGGGGGGTCATACAGAGCCCTCGTGCAAGGAGGGGGGGTCATACAGAGCCCTCGTGCAAGGAGGGGTGCTCGTACAGAGCCCTCGTGCAAGGAGGGGGGGTCATACAGAGTCCTTGTGCAAGGAGGGGGGGTCACACAGAGTCTTTGCACGAGGAGGGGGGGTCGCACAGAGTCTCTGCACAAGGAGGAGGCTCACATAGAGTCTTTGCACGAGGGGGGGGGGTCATACCGAGGCCTCGTGCGAGGAGGGGAGTCACACAGAGTCTTTGCACAAGGAGTGGGGGTCACACAGAGTCCTTGCACGAGGGGGGGGTCATACTGAGCCCTCGTGCAAGGAGGGGAGTCACACAGAGTCTTTGCACGAGGAGGGGGGGTTGCACAGAGTCTTTGAACAGGGAGGAGGGGTCGCACGAGGCCCTCGTGCAAGGAGGTGGGGGAGCTCTCACACGAGGAGGGGGGTCACCCAGAGTCTTTGCACGAGGAGGGGAGGGTCACATGGAGCTCTTGCACGAGGACAGGGGATCACACGGAGGCCTTGCACAAGAAGGGGGGGATCACACGGAGCTCTCGCACGAGGAGTGGGGGGTCGCATGGAGCCCTGGTGCAAGGAGGGGGGGTTCACACAGAGTCTTTGCACGAGGAGGGGGGGTCACACGGAGTTCTCGCACGAGGAGGGGGAGGTAATACAGAGCCCTCGCACGAGGACGGGACTCACGCATGGGCCTCGCACGAGGATGGGATTCACACCAGGATGGGGCCTCATCCAAGCCTTGGGGCTCCCACGAGGGCCTCGCACGAGGATGGCTCCATCTCTAGACGTTCTCCAGCTCTTCAGGGTCTTGGAATCATGGAATTGGTTGGGTTGGAGAAGCCCTTCAAGGTCATCGAGTCCAACCCTTGACCCAACCCCATCCTCAAACCAGGTCCCTCAGACCTTTCCCAGGTTCTCCAGCCCCTTCCCAGCTCCATCCCCATTTCCAGATGTTCTCCAGCCCCTCAAGGTCTTGAAACCATGGAATTGGTTGGGTTGGAAAAGCCCTTCGAGGTCATCAAGCCCAAACCCATCCTCAAATCAGGTCCCTCTGCCCATTCCAAGATTCTTCAGACCTTTCCCAGGTCCCTCAGCCCCTTCCCAGGTTCTCCAGACCCTTCCCAGCTCCATCCCCTTCTCCAGATGTTCTCCAGCCTCTCAAGGTCTCAGAATTGTGGAATTGGTTGGGTTGGATAAAGCCCTTCAAGGTCATCGAGCCCAACCCCATCCTCAAACCAGGTCCCTTAGCCCCTTCCCAGGTTCTCCAGCCCCTTCCCAGGGTCTCCAGACCCTTCCCAGCTCCATCCCCTTCTCCAGACATTCTCCAGCCCCTCAAGGTCTTGGAATCATGGAATTGGTTGGGTTGGAGAAGCCCTTCAAGGTCATCAAGTCCAACACTTGACCCAACTCCATCCTCAAACCAGGTCCCTCAGACCTTTCCCAGGTTCTTCAGCCCCTTCCCAGGATCTCCAGCCCCTTCCCAGCTCCATCCCCATTTCCAGATGTTCTCCAGCCCCTCAAGGTCTTGAAACCATGGAATTGGTTGGGTTGGAAAAGCCCTTTGAGGTCCTTGAATGGGCTGGAAAAGCCCTTTGAGATCCTTGAATCCAACCCTTGACCCAACCTCATCCTCGAACCAGGTCCCTCAGCCCCTTCCCAGGTTCTCCAGCCCCTTCCCAACCCCATCCCGTTCTCCAGACGTTCTCCAGCCCCTCAGGGTCTTGGAATCATGGAATTGGTTGGGTTGGAGAAGCTCCTCGAGGTCTTCAAGTCCAACCCTTGACCCAAGCCCATCCTCAAACCAGGCCCCTCAGCCCCTTCCCAGGGTCTCCAGCCCCTTCCCAGCTCCATCTCCTTCTCCAGACGTTCTCCAGCCCCTCAAGGTCTTGGAATCATGGAATTGGTTGGGTTGGAAAAGCCCTTCGAGGTCATCAAGCCCAACCCCATCCTCAAATCAGGTCCCTCCACCCATTCCCAGGTTCTCCAGACCTTTCCCAGGTTCTCCAGACCTTTCCCAGCTCCATCTCCTTCTCCAGCCCCTCAAGGTCTTGAAACCATGGAATTGGTTGGGTTGGAAAAGCCCTTTGAGATCCTTGAATCCAACCCTTGACCCAACCCCATCCTCAAACCAGGTCCCTCAGCCCCTTCCCTGCTCCATCCCCTTCTCCAGACGTTCTCCAGCCCCTCAAGGTCTCGGAATTGTGGGATTGGTTGGGTTGGAAAAGCCCTTTGAGATCCTTGAATCCAACCCTTGACCCAACCCCATCCTCAAACCAGGTCCCTCAGCCCCTTCCCAGGTTCTCCAGCCCCTTCCCAGGATCTCCAGACTCTTCTCCAGACGTTCTCCAGCCCCTCAGGGTCTTGGAATCATGGAATTGGTTGGATTGGAGAAGCTCTTCAAGGTCATCGAGTCCAACCCTTGACCCAACTCCATCCTCAAACCAGGTCCCTCAGACCTTTCCCAGGTTCTCCAGCCCCTTCCCAGCTCCATCCCCATTTCCAGACGTTCTCCAGCCCCTCAAGGTCTTGGCTCCCACCTCCCGGGTGACGCCACCATCCCCGTTTGTCCCAGTTCCTTACTGGTTCCTCCCATCCTGGTGACCCAACACCTTTATTTCCTTCCTATTTACAGCTTCGTTTTCCCCACCAGTTTGTCCCAGTAAAGCTCGGGGGGGACACTGGGACCTTCCTGGGGTGGGAACCTGAACTGGGAACTGGCCTGAACTGGGAAGGGGAGAGAGAAACAGGATCGTGGACTCCTGGAATGGGGCAGAAGGACCTCAAAGCTCATCCAGATCCATCTACCATGGGCTGGGACCATGAGAACATGGAATGAGGGCGTGGGATGGGGTGGAAGGACCTCAAAGCTCATCCAGATCCATCCACCATGGGCTGGGACCATGAGAACATGGAATCGGGGCGTGGGATGAGGTGGAAGGACCTCAAAGCTCATCCAGATCCATCCACCATGGGCTGGGACCATGAGAACATGGAATCGGGGCGTGGGATGGGGTGGAAGGACCTCAAAGCTCATCCAGATCCATCTACCATGGGTTGGGACCATGAGAACATGGAATCGGGGTGTGGGATGGGGTGGAAGGACCTCAAAGCTCATCCAGATCCATCCACCATGGGTTGGGACCATGAGAACATGGAATTAGGGTGTGGGATGGGGTGGAAGGACCTCAAAGCCCATCCAGATCCATCCACCGTGGGTTGGGACCATGAGAACATGGAATCAGGGCATGGGATGGGGTGGAAGGACCTCAAAGCCCATCCAGATCCATCCACCATGGGCTGGGACCATGAGAACATGGAATCAGGGCGTGGGATGGGGTGGAAGGACCTCAAAGCTCATCCAGATCCACCCTCCTGCCAGGGACGGGGCCACCTCCCACTGGATCTGCTGGTTCCTGAGGAGCTTCTCCTCCCCCAGCGCCCCAAGTCCTCTCCGGGGCTGCTCCTCATCCCCCTCCCTGCGCTGGAACCAAGGGTTGTCCTGGCCCAGGGGTGGGACCTCAGCCTGGTGGGACCTCAGCCTGGTGGGACCTAAGGCTGGTGGGACCTCAGGCTGGTGGGACCTCAAGAGGTTTTTGGTCGGTTCACATCTCCAGCCTGGAATTTAAACCAGAGCAGAAACTCAACTGGGACGAGCCCTGGAGCCCTGAGGTGGGGCCGGAGCTGGACCTGGAGCTCTGAGGTGGCCTTGGAGCTCTGAGGTGGAACCTGAGCTTGGAGCCCTGAGCTCAGCTCAAAGCTCTGAGGTGGAATCTGAGCTTGGACGTGGAGCTCTGAGGTGGTGGAACCTGAGCTTGGACATGGAGCTTTGAGGAGGACTTGGAACTGGGCTCAGAGCTCGGAGGTGGAACCTGAACTTGGACTTGGAGCTTTGAGGAGGACTTGGAGCTCTGAACTGGGCTTGGAGCTGGGCTCGGAGCTCTGAGGTGGAACCTGAGCCTGGACATGGAGCTCTGAGGTGGAACCTGAACTGGGCTCGGAGCTCTGAGGTGGAACCTGAGCCTGGACATGGAGCTCTGAGGTGGAACCCGAGCTTGGACATGGAGCTTTGAGGAGGACTTGGAGCTCTGAGGTGGGCTTGGAGCTCTGAACTGGGCTTGGAGCTGGGCTCGGAGCTCTGAGGTGGAACCCGAGCTTGGACATGGAGCTTTATGGAGGCCTTGAAGCCCTGAGGTGGGCTTGGAGCTCTGAGGTGGAACCTGAGCCTGGACATGGAGCTCTGAGGTGGAACCTGAGCCTGGACATGGAGCTCTGAGGTGGAACCTGAGCTTGGACATGGAGCTCTGAGGTGGAACCTGAGCTTGGACATGGAGCTTTGAGGAGGACTTGGAGCTCTGAACTGGGCTCGGAGCTCTGAGGTGGAACCCGAGCCTGGACACGGAGCTCTGAGGTGGAACCTGAGCTTGGACATGGAGCTTTGAGGAGGACTTGGAGCTCTGAGGTGGGCTTGGAGCTCTGAGGTGGAACCCGAGCCTGGACACGGAGCTCTGAGGTGGAACCTGAGCTTGGACACGGAGCTCTGAGGAGGAACCCAACCTTGCCCGTGGAGCTTTGAGGAGAACCTGAAGCCCCGAGGTGGCCTCCGAGCAGCTCTTGAAGCCCCGGAGATGTTCCCGGAGCCTCCCCCAGCCCCGGCGCCCCCCGTCACTCGCAGGCCCAGCACCCCCCGGCCCAGCGGGCGCCCTGGCAGAGGGGTTGATGTTTCTCCAAGCCGCTGCGGAGCCGGAACCTTCTCCCGCAGCGCTGGCAGCACCTCCCGGCGCCCTCGTGGGTCTTCATGTGCTCCGTCAGGTGGTGCTTGAGTTTGAAGCGCTTGTGGCAGGCGGCGCAGGCGAAGGGACGGAGGCTGAAGGTCAACATGATGTGGCGGTCGCGCTTGGGCTTGACGGCGAAACGCTTCCCGCAGAGGCAACCGAAGCGTTTCCCGTCCGGAGCCGCCCCCAGCTTCACCGGAGCGTGGAGAGCTTGGCCCCGGCCCAGGATCTCGTTGCCGTGAAGGTCCACGGGCTTCCAAGAGGCTTGCTGGAAGAGGGCGGCTCCACCGCCGGTCACCAGGGCGCCGCCGCTCGTCACCAGAGCTCCACCGCTGGTTGTCACCAGAGCTCCACCACCGGGTGATCCCATCGCTCCACCACCAGTTGTCCTCATGGTTCCACCACCAGGTGATCCCATCGCTCCACCACCACTTGTCCTCATGGTTCCACCACCAGTTGTCCTCATGGTTCCACAACCAGTTGATTCCATGGTTCCACCACCACTTGTCCTCATGGTTCCACCACCAGCTGATCCCACAGTTCCACCACCAGTTGATCCCATGGTTCCATTACCACTTGTCCTCATGGTTCCACCACCAATTGATCCCATGGTTCCACCACCAGTTGATCCCATGGGTCCACAAACACTTGTCCTCATGGTTCCACCACCAGTTGTGCTCATGGCTCCACAATCAGTTGATTCCATGGTTCCACCACCACTCAACCCCATGGTTCCACCACCAGTTGATCCCACGGTTCCACAACCACTTGTCCTCATGGTTCCACCACCAGTTGATCCCCTGGTTCCACCACCACTTGTCCTCATGGTTCCACCACCAGTTGATTCCATGGTTCCACCACCACTCGTCCCCATGGTTCCACCACCACTCGTCCCCATGGTTCCACCACCACTCGTCCCCATCATCCCCCCGCTGCTTGTCCCCAAGGTCCCCCCACCGGCCGGGATGACGTAGGTGACTCCACCCCCCGCGAAGCCACCGGCCCCGTCCGGCACGAGGTCCTCGGCGCCGTCGCCCGCCTCCTGCTTGATGTAGAAGATCTTGGGGGCCTCGGCGGCTCCTCCGTCCTCCTCCTCGTCCTCCTCCAGCACGATCTGGAGGGCTTCTCGGGGGCGCCGGTGGCCGCCCTCGTCCTCCTCCTCGTCTTCCTCCTCGTCCTCCTCCTCCTCCTCCACACAGATCTTGAGGACCTCCTCGCCCGTGGCCTTCAGGAGGGAGCTCAGCGATGACGGAGCCGCCGGGGCCACGTCGGTGGCCACGTGGATTTTGAGGACCTCCTCGCCGCCTTCCTTGGGGAACGACGCGGTGGAGGCGTCACCACCGCCGTGGGAGACCCAGGAGGCTCCATCCCCGCCACGCGAGGACCACGAGGCTCCATCCCCGCCACGCGAGGACCACGAGGAGGCTCCGTCCCCACCACGCGTGGTCCAAGATGATGATGATGATGAAGAAGACCCATCGCCGCGGGAGGTCCAAGAGGTGGAGGTCACCTCCCCGCTCCTCCCCGCCCAGCGACACGTCCCCCCCTCCAGCTCCTTCAAGATCTCCGAGCACTGATCCACCACGTGCCACATCTGGAGGCCGCTGGCCACCAGGAGGTGACCCGGCAGGGCCTCCAGGAGCAGGGTCAAGCGTCCCGAGTAGATGAGGTGGAGGAGGCCCTCGAAGGCCTCGGGGTCGATGGCGGCGGGCAGGAGAAGACGCCCCCCGTCCTGGAGGAGCAACTTGTCGTGGAAGAAGGGGGAGGCGGCGGCCAAGACGCTCTTGTGGGCCGGGAAGATCCGGCCGCCCACGTGGACCTGGACGTCGCAGAACTTGCCCTCCAGGCGCAGGCGGTCGAGGGACTCCAGCAGGGCCGCCGCGTGGTGGGGGAAGGAGATCTGCACCCGACCGCCCTCCGACGCCATCGTGGACACCGCCGGCCTGCGCCCACACGGGGTCACGCGTCACCGGGGGGCTCCTCAGGGCCACCTGGGGGACCCTCAGGGGCTCAACTTGACGTTCAAAAGGCCCACGGGCACCTGGTGGCTCCATGAAGGTTCTACTAACCTATGAAGACCTGGTGGCCCCATGAATGTTCTACTGACCCATGAGGATCTGGTTGCCCCATGAAGGTTCTACTGAACTAGGAGGACCTGGTGGCCCCATGAATGTTCTACTGGCCCCTCAGGGGCCCAACTCAATGTTCGACTGACCCACGGGCACCTGGTGGCCCCATGAAGGTTCTAGTGACCCATAAGAACCTGGTGGCCCCATGAATGTTCTACTGACCCATAAAAACCTGGTGGCTCCATGAATGTTCTACTGAACTAGGAGGACCTGGTGGCCCCATGAATGTTCTACAGGCCCCTCAGGGGCCCAACTCAATGTTCTACTGACCCAGGGGCACCTGGTTGCTCCATGAAGGTTCTAGTGACCCATAAGAACCTGGTTGCCCCATGAAGGTTCTACTGAACTAGGAGGACCCGGTGGCCCCATGAATGTTCTACAGGCCCCTCAGGGGCCCAACTCAATGTTCTACTGACCCAAGGGCACCTGGTTGCCCCATGAAGGTTCTAGTGACCCATAAAAACCTGGTTGCCCCATGAATGTTCTACTGAATTAGGAGGACCTGGTTGCCCCATGAACGTTCTCCTGATCCATGAGGACCTGGTGGCCCCATGAATGTTCTACTGGCTCCTCAGGGGCCCGACTCAATGTTCTACTGACCCACGAGGACCTGGTTGCCCCATGAAGGTTCTACTGGCCCCTGGGGTGTCCTGCTGGCCCCTCAGGGGCCCAACTCAACGTTCTACTGACCCATGAGGACCTGGTTGCCCCATGAAGGTTCTACTGGCCCCTGGGGTGACCTATTGGCTCCTTAGGTGCCCAACTCAATGTTCGACTGACCCACGGGCACCTGGTGGCCCCAAGAAGGTTCTAGTGACCCATAAAAGCCTGGTTGCCCCATGAAGGTTCTAGTGACCCATAAGGACCTGGTTGCCCCATGAAGGTTCTACTGGCCCCAGGGGTCCCTATTGGCTCCTCAGGTGCCCCATGAACGTTCTCCTGCCCCATGAGGACCTGGTGGCCCCATGAACGTTCTCCTGCCCCAGGGGCTGCTTTAGACCCCCCTCGGCTGCCCCCCAGATGCCCCGGGGAGCTTCTACTGCCCCACGGGCTGCCCCGTTGCCCCCCCAGCCCCGCCTGTTGCCCCCTTGCCCCCCCCTCTTGCCCCACAGGGCACCCTCCTTGCCCCCTTGGCTCCCCTACTTGCCCCCTTGGCTACTCCCCCCGAACCCCTTATTGCCCCCCAAGGCCCCTCTTGCCCCCTTGGCCCCCCCTCTTGCCCCTTGGCTCCCCTACTTGCCCCCTTGGCTACTCCCCCCACCCCCCCAACCCCCTTATTGCCCCCCAAGACCCCTCTTGCCCCCCCCTCTTGCCCCACGGTTGCCCTCCTTGCCCCCTTGGCTACTCCCCCCAACCCCCTTATTGCCCCCCAAGGCCCCTCTTGCCCCCCACTCTTGCCCCACGGGCTGCCCTGTTGCCCCCTTGGCTCCCCTACTTGCCCCCTTGGCTACTCCCCCCGAACCCCTTATTGTCCCCCAAGGCCCCTCTTGCCCCCTTGGCCCCCTCTCTTGCCCCTTGGCTCCTCTACTTGCCCCCTTGGCTACTCCCCCCACCCCCCCAACCCCCTTATTGCCCCCCAGGCCCCTCTTGCCCCCCCCTCTTGCCCCACAGGGCACCCTCCTTGCCCCTTGGCTCCCCTACTTGCCCCCTTGGCTACTCCCCCCACCCCCCCGACCCCCTTATTGTCCCCCAAGGCCCCTCTTGCCCCCCCCTCTTGCCCCACGGGCTGCCCTGTTGCCCCCTTGGCTCCTCTACTTGCCCCCTTGGCTACTCCCCCCGAACCCCTTATTGCCCCCCAAGGCCCCTCTTGCCCCCTTGCCCCCCCCTCTTGCCCCACGGGCTCACCTATTTGCCCCCTTGGCTACTCCCCCCCACCCCCTGACCCCCTTATTGCCCCCCAAGGCCCCTCTTGCCCCCCCCCTTGCCCCACGGGCTCCCCTACTTGCCCCCTTGGCTACTCCCCCTGCCCCCCACCCCCCTTATTGCCCCCCCAGGCCCCTCTTGCCCCCCCCCCCATGCCCCCCTCTCAATCCCGTTGCCCCCCCGGTTGCCTCACTCGCCCCTGGGGGGACTCAAACAGCCCCGGAGCTGCCCCCTTGCCCCCCTCCCCCCCCATTTTGCCCCCCCCTCCCCCTTCTACCCCCCCTCCCCCTCTCCCAGCCCCCCCTCCTCCCCCTTTGCCCATCCCCCCCCCAAGATCGACCCCCCCCAGCCCCCTCCTCCCCATGTACCCCTCCCCCACCCCCCCAGGGACCTCCTGACCCCCCCCTAGCCCCCTCCTCCTCCCCCTTTTGCCCCCCCCCCTCCCGGGTCTCCCCGCGCTCACCCGCAGCCGCCGGCGCCTCCGAGCGGTGACGTCACCGGGGAAGCCCCGCCCCTCGCGGTGACGTCATCGGAGAGGCCCCGCCCCTCCACACGGCGAGAGCCCCAGTGGCAGCCGCACGGCTCATAAGCCACGCCCCCTCCTCAAGCCACGCCCCCTCCTCAAGCCACGCCCCCTCCGCAAGCCACGCCCCCTCCACAAGCCACGCCCCCTCCACAAGCCACGCCCCCCGCTTCACTCCTTGCTGGAGCCCCTCAAGCCCCGCCCCTATTCAACCCTTGGCCACGCCCCCCGCTTAAAGCCACGCCCCCTACTCAAACCACGCCCCCTGCAGGCCTCTGCCCAGTCCCATTGGCCCCTCAAGCCCCGCCCCCAACCCAAGGTCGCCCTCCAAGCCCCGCCCCTCCCCTCAGGCCCCGCCCCCTCAGTCTCAACCCCCCCCGGCTGAGACCACGCCCCCCACCCTGCTAAGTCCCCGCCCCCTCCCCTCAGGCCCCGCCCCCTTAGACCCCTCCACTCTGCTCAGGCCCCTCACCCTTCAGGCCCCGCCCCCTTAGGCCCCTCCCCTCAGGCCCCACCCCTTTAGGCCCCTCCCCTTTAGGCCCCTCACCCTTAGGCCCCTCCAATTGAGACCCCCCACTCCTCTCAGGCCCCGCCCCCGAGGCCCCGCCCCCTTAGGCCCCCTCATTTGGGACCCTCCCCTTCCCTCAGGCCCCGCCCCCTCCCCTTAGGCCCCTCCCCCTTCAATCCCCACCCCCTTAGGCCCCTCCCCCTTCAATCCCCGCCCCCTTAGGCCCCTCCACTCAGCCCCCTCCCCCTTTAGGTCCTTTCACTCAGGCCACGCCCCCTCAGGCCCTGCCCCATTAGGCCCCTCCCCTCACTCCCCACCCCCTTAGGCCCCTCACCCTTCAATCCCCACCCCCTTAGGCCCCTCACCCTTCAGCCCCGCCCCCTCAGGCCCCTCACCCTTCAGGCCCCGCCCCCTTAGGCCCCTCACCCTTAGGCCCCTCCCCTCCCTTTAGGGCCCCCCCCTTCCTTTAGGCCCCCCCCCTTCCTTTAGGCCCCTCCCATTTAGGCCCTTCCCCTTCCGGCCCCAGTGCCTCGAGGCCCCTCCCTTCCCCTTAGGCCCCTCCCCACAGGCCACGCCCCCTCCCGATAGCCCCCTCCCCTCCTCGTAGGCCACGCCCTCTCCCCACGGACCCCTGCCCCCCTCTCCCACAGGCCCCCCCCCGCCCCACAGGCCCCACTCCCCCATGGCCCCCTCCCCACAGGCCCCGCCCCCTCCCCCACAGGCCCCTACTCCCACAGGCCACGCCCCCTTCCCGACAGCCCCCTCCTCGTAGGCCACGCCCCCTCCCCACAGACCACGCCCCCGCCCACAGGCCACAACCCCTCCCCCAGCCCCTTTCCAAAGACACCGCCCCCTCCCCCACAGGCCACGCCCCCTCCCCCACGGCCCCCTCCCCGCGGGCCCCGCCCCTCCCCACAGGCCCCGCCCCCTCCACAGACCCACGCCCCCTCCCCACAGGCCACGCCCCCTCCCCCACAGCCCCCTCCCCCACAGGCTCCGCCCCTCCCCAGCCCCTCTCAACAGGCCCCGCCCCCTCCACAGACCCCGCCCCCTCTCCCACAGGCCCTGCCCCCTCCCCCACAGCCCCCTCTCCACAGGCCCCGCCCCCTCCCTATAGGCCACGCCCCCTCCACTCAGGCCACGCCCCACCGGCCCCTCCCCACAGCCCCCCTCCCCATAGGCCACGCCCCCTCCCGATAGGCCACGCCCCCCTTCCCCATAGGCCACGCGCCCTCCTCTTAGGCCACGCCCCCTCCCCATAGGCCACGCCCCCTCCCCATAGGCCACGCCCCCTCCCTCAGGCCACGCCCCCCGGGTACAAGACCGCTGGCGTTTATTAAAGGCTCCGCGGGCTCGCGGCCCCGGGGGGGGTTGGAGCCAGCCCAGACCCCCCAGGGCCGCCCGCGGGCCGCGATTGTCGGGGGGGGAGGGGCCGCCACACGGGGGGGGCCGGAAGCTTGGGGGGGGGGGGGGGGGAACGGGGGTCCCCGTGCGATGAGGGGGGGGTCCTGGTGCAATGGGGGGGGGGCCTGGTGCAATGGGGGGGGGTCCTGGTGCAATGGGGGGTTGAAAATGGGGGTTCTGGTGCAAAGGAGGGGGTCCTGGTGCAATGGGGGGGGCCCTGGTGCAAATGGGGGGGGTCCTGGTGCAATGGGGGGGGGCCTGGTGCAAATGGGGGGGGCCCTGGTGCAATGGGGGGGTCGAAAATGGGGGTTCTGGTGCAAAGGGGGGGGCTGGGGCAATGGGGGGGTGGAAAATGGGGTCCTGGTGCAAATGGGGGGGGGGCCCTGGTGCAATGGGGGGGGCCCTGGTGCAATGGGGGGGGTCCTGGTGCAAAGAGGGGGGGGGCTGGTGCAAAGAAGGGGGGTCCTGGTGCAATGGGGGGGCGCTGGTGCAAATGAGGGGGGTCCTGGAGCAATGGGGGGGGTCGAAAATGGGGGTTCTGGTGTATTTAGGGGTGTCCTGGTGCACTTGGTGGGAGGGTGGGGGTGCAAAAGGGGGTCCTGGTGCAATGAGGGGGGGGGCTGGGGCAATGGGCGGGTGGAAAATGGGGGTCCTGGTGCAATGGGGGGGTCCTGGTGCAATGGGGGGGTGCAAAGGGGGGGGTTCTGGTGCAAAGGGGTGGGCCCTGGGGCAATGGGGGGGTCGAAAATGGGGGGCCTGGTGCAAAGGGGGGGGACTTGTGGAGGGGGACCTGGTGCAAAGGGGGGGGAGGCGAAACTGGGGGTCCTGGTGTATTGGGGGGGGGTCCTGGTTGAAGAGGGGGTGAAAATTGGGGGTTCTGGTGCACTGGGAGGGGGGCTGGTGCACCGGGGGGCGCGAAAATGGGGGTCCTGGTGGGATGGGGGGGTCCCAGTGCAATGGGGGGGGCAGAATGAGGGTTCTAGTGAACTGGGGGGGGGTCCGGGGGGGGCTGAAAAGGGGGGGGCCCTGGTGATATGGGGGGGGAAATGGGGGTCCTGGTGCAAAGGGGGGGGTCCTGGTGCAAAGGGGGGGCTGCAAATGGGGGTCCTGGTGCAATGGGGGGGGGGTCCTGGTGCATTGAGGGGGGGTCCTGGTGCACCTGGGATCCTGGTGAGCAGGTGGGGGGGGTTCCTAGTGCACTGGGGGGGGGGGTGTCTGGGGTGATGCACGAGGCCGATGGTGCACGGGGACACCCCCCCCCCCCAAATTTCAGCCCCCCCATCCCCCCCCCCCAATCCTGGTGCACGGGGAAGCCCTGATGGTTGTCGCACGAGGCCTGGTGCACGAGGACTCCCCCCCCCCCCCTGCCCTTGCACGAGGCCCCCCAGGGCTGTTGCACGAGGCTGTTGGGGAGCGGAGACATCCCAGCCCTGGTGCACGAGGGCTGGTGGCGCACGGGGAACACCCCCCCCCCCCAAGTCCTGGTGCACGGGGACTCGCGGTGCTGTCGCACGAGGCCGACGGGGAACGGAGACCCCCAAGTCCCGGGGCACGAGGCTGGTGGGGCACGAGGCTTCCCCCGCGGCCTGTTGCACGAGGACGCCCCGACGCTGTCGCACGAGGCCGACGGTGCAAGGTGACGTCTCAGTCCTGGTGCACGAGGGCTGGTGGTGCACGAGGGACCCCCCCCGGCTGCACGAGGACACCCCGACGCTGTTGCACAAAGGCGGTGATGGTGCACGGCGGCGCCTCGGTGATGGTGCACGAGAGACCCCCCCCCCCCGATGCACGAGGACCCTCAAATCCCAGTGCACGAGGACACGCTGACGGCGATGGTGCAAGGCGACGCCTCAGTCCTGGTGCACGGGGACCCCCCCCGGATGCACGAGGACCCTCAAATCCCGGCGCACGAGGAACCCTGGTGCACGGCTTGGGGGGGTGAGTGTGCGATGCACGAGAGACGATGCACGAGAAACTAAAAAGAGGGGGTGGGAGGGGCCCCCGGCGTGGCGCACGGGGAGGTGGCGCACGGGGAGCTCCGGTCCTGGTGCACGAGAGAGAGAGAGAAAGAGAGGTCGGTCGGTGCACGAGGGCGACGGTGCACGGGGAGAAGTTCGAGCCCGGTGCACGAGGAGTTGGGGGGGGGGGGGTGGGATCGGTGATGCACGAGGGGCGAGCGATGCACGAGGAAAGGCCGGTGCACGAGGAGGGAGGTGGCGCACGAGGCGGCGCTCGGTGCGAGGCGAGTGTGATGTGGGAGGAGAAGGTCCCGGGCCTGGTGCACGAGGAGGCGACGCACGAGGAGGGAGGGAAAGAGCCGGTCCTGGTGCGAGGAGGGCGATGCACGAGGAGGAGGAAGGAGAAGGAGGGGGGGGGGGTTGGCCTGGTCCTGGTGCCCGGAGGGAGGTGTCGCACGAGGGCTGCGTCGCACGACGAGGGCTGCCCAGTCCTGGAGCACAAGAAGCCGTTGCACGAGGCCGCCCCGAGCCCCTCGCACGAGGCCGCCGTGATCCTGATGGGTGAGGGGGGCCCCCCCCCCCGCAAAAAAAAAGTCTCGTCGCACGAGGTCGCCCCGAGTCCTGGTGCACGAGGAGCCTTTGCACGAGGCCTCCCCGCCCCCGTTGCACGAGGAGCCGACGCACGGGGCCGCCCCGTCCCGTTGCACGAGGGCTCCTTCCTCCCGTCGCACGAGGCCTTCCTGCTCCCGGTGCCTGAGGAGCCGGTGCACGAGGAGCTGGTGGTGCACGAGGAGCCGTCGCACGAGTCCTCCCGGCTGTCGCTGCACAAAGAGCCCTTTGCACGAGGCCTCCCAGCTCCTGTCGCACGAGGAACCCTTGCACGAGGCTCCACTGCACGAGGCCTCTCAGCTCCTGTTCCATGAGGAGCCCTTGCACGAGGAGCTTTTGCATGAGGCCTCGTGGCTCCTGTTGCACCAGGAACCTTTGCACAAGCGGCTTTTGCACCCAAAGCCCTTGCACGAGGCCTCCCAGCTCCTGTTGCACAAGGAGCCTTTGCACAAGGAGCCTTTGCATGAGCAGCCCTTGCACGAGGAGCCTTTGCTTGAGGCCTCCTGGCTCCTGTTGCACGAGGAGCCTTCGCACAAGGAGCCTTTGCACCCAGAGCCCTTGCACGAGGCCTCCTGGCTCCTGTTGCACGAGGAGCCTTTGCACCAGCAGCCCTTGCATGAGGAGCCTTTGCTTGAGGCCTCCTGGCTCCAGTTGCACGAGGAGCCTTTGCACGAGGAGCCCTTGCACGAGGAGCCTTGGCTTGAGGCCTCCTGGCTCCAGTTGCATGAGGAGCATTTGCACGAGGAGCCTTTGCACAAGGAGCCTTTGCACGAGGAGCCTTTGCATGAGAAGCCTTTGCACAAGGCCTCCTCGCTGCTGTTGCACCAGCAGCCTTTGCACAAGGAGCCTTTGCACGAGCAGCCCTTGCATGAGGAGCCTTTGCACGAGGAGCCTTTGCATGAGGCCTCCTGGCTCCTGTTGCACGAGGAGCCTTCGCACCAGCAGCCCTTGCACGAGGAGCCTTTGCTTGAGGCCTCCCCGCTCCTGCTGCACGAGGAGCCTTCGCACGAGGCCTCCTGGCTCCTGTTGCATGAGGAGCTTTCGCACGAGACCTCTTGGCTCCTGTTGCACGAGGAGCTGTTGCACGAGGAGCCTTTGCACGAGGCCTCTTGGCTCCTGTAGCCCGAGGAGCCTTCGCACCAGCAGCCCTCGCACGAGGAGCCTTCGCACGAGGCCTCCCGGCTCCTGTTGCACGAGGCTCCTTCGCACGAGGCTCCTTCGCACGAGGCCGGGGGGGGTGGGGTGTGCAGCGGGGCGAAGGCGTCGAGGGAGAAGAGGGGGGGGGGGGTGGCGGGGTGGGGGGGTGGAAGGACACACCCCCCCCCTCCCTTCCTCGCCCCCCCCCTCCCCTCCCCTCCCCTCCCCTCCCCTCCCCGTGTCCCCCCCCGTCTTGTCGGGGGTCCCTGGGCGCCCGTGGTGGGGGGGGTCCCGGGGACCCCCGGGGGGGTCAGTGCTCAGCAGCGGGGCCGGCGCCGTTGGCCGTGATCGGGGGTGGCGGGGGCGGAGGCGGGGGCCGCGCGGGGACCCCCCCGGCCCAGCTCACACCCGGGTCTGCTGCACCCACGGCGGAAAACTGCCTCTCCTGCGGGGACCAGAGGGGGATCAGTCACCCCCCCGCCCCCCGCACGGGGACCACACGCTCCCCCCCAGGTCCCCCAGGGCCCCCCAGGCCCCCCCAAGGTCACCCGAGGTCACCCAAGGTCATCCAAGGTCACCCAAGGGCACCCAAGGGCATCGAAGGGCCCTCAGGTCAACCCCAAATCAACCCCGCCCCCCAATACTCACCTGCATGGCATCCAGCCTAAGGCAACAACCAACCCCCCCGTGTCACCTCTACCCCCCTCAATGTCACCTCTGTCCCCACCGAGGTCGCCTTTTCCCAGCCTAATGTCACCTCCCCCCCTCCAATGTCACCTCTGACCCCATCAATGTCACCTTTTCTCAGCCTGATGCCTCCTTTTCCCACTCCAATGTCACCTTTTCCCACCCCAATGTCACCTTTTCCCACCCTAATGTCACCTTTTCCACTCCAATGTCACCTTTTATCACTCTAATGTCACCTTTTCCCACTCCAATGTCACGTTTTATCACTCTAATGTCACCTTTTCCCACTCCAATGTCACCTTTTATCACTCTAATGTCACCTTTTCCCACTCCAATGTCACCTTTTCCCACTCCAATGTCACCTTTTCCCACCCTAATGTCACCTTTTCCACTCCAATGTCACCTTTTCTCACCCTAATGTCACCTTTTCCACTCTAATGTCACCTTTTCCCACCCTAATGTCACCTTTTCCACTCCAATGTCACCTTTTCCCACCCTAATGTCACCTTTTCCACTCCAATGTCACCTTTTATCACTCTAATGTCACCTTTTATCACCCTAATGTCACCTCCCCCCTCCAATGTCACCTCTGTCCCCACCAATGTCACCATTTCCCACCCTAATGTCACCTTTTCCACTCCAATGTCACCTTTTATCACTCTAATGTCACCTTTTATCACCCTAATGTCACCTCCCCCCTCCAATGTCACCTCTGTCCCCACCAATGTCACCATTTCCCACCCTAATTCTACTTTTTCCCACTCCAATGTCACCTTTTCCCACTCTAATGTCACCTCCCCCCCTCCAATGTCACCTTTTCCCACTCCAATGTCACCTTTTCTCACCCTAATGTCACCTTTATCCCCCTCAATGTCACCTCTGTCCCCACCGAGGTCGCCTTTTCCCAGCCTAATGTCACCTCCCCCCCTCCAATGTCACCTCTGACCCCATCAATGTCACCTTTTCTCAGCCTGATGCCTCCTTTTCCCACTCCAATGTCACCTTTTCCCACCCTAATGTCACCTTTTCCCACTCCAATGTCACCTTTTATCACTCTAATGTCACCTTTTTCCACTCCAAAGTCACCTTTTCCCACCCTAATGTCACCTTTTCCCACTCCAATGTCACCTTTCCCCCTCCAATGTCACCTCTGTCCCCACCAATGTCACCATTTCCCACCCTAATTCTACTTTTTCCCACTCCAATGTCACCATTTATCACCCTAATGTCACCTTTTCCCACTCCAATGTCACCTTTACCCCCCTCAATGTCACCTCTGTCCCCATCGATGTCACCATTTATCACCCTAATGTCACCTTTTCCCACTCCAATGTCACCTTTACCCCCCTCAATGTCACCTCTGTCCCCATCGATGTCACCTTTTATCACCCTAATGTCACCTTTTCCCACCCTAATGTCACCTCCCCCCCTCCAATGTCACCTTTTCCCACTCCAATGTCACCTTTTATCACCCTAATGTCACCTCCCCCCTCCAACGTCACCTCTGTCCCCACCAATGTCACCATTTCCCACCCTAATTCTACTTTTTCCCACTCCAATGTCACCTTTTATCACCCTAATGTCACCTTTTCCCACTCTAATGTCACCTCCCCCCCTCCAATGTCACCTTTTCCCACTCCAATGTCACCTTTTCTTACCCTAATGTCACCTTTATCCCTCTCAATGTCACCTCTGTCCCCACCGAGGTCGCCTTTTCCCAGCCTAATGTCACCTTTTCCAGTCTAATGTCACCTTTTCCCACTCCAATGTCACCTTTTCTCACCCTAATGTCACCTTTTCCACTCTAATGTCACCTTTTCTCATCCCAATGTCACCTTTTTCCACTCCAGAGTCACCTTTTCCACTCCAATGTCACCTTTTCCCACTCCAATGTCACCTTTTATCACCCTAATGTCACCTCCCCCCTCCAATGTCACCTCTGTCCCCACCAATGTCACCATTTCCCACCCTAATTCTACTTTTTCCCACTCCAATGTCACCATTTATCACCCTAATGTCACCTTTTCCCACTCCAATGTCACCTTTACCCCCCTCAATGTCACCTCTGTCCCCATCGATGTCACCTTTTATCACCCTAATGTCACCTTTTCCCACTCTAATGTCACCTCCCCCCCTCCAATGTCACCTTTTCTCATCCTGATGTCACCTTTTCCCACCCTAATGTCACCTCCCCCCCTCAATGTCACCTCTGTCCCCACCAATGTCACCATTTCCCACCCCAATGTCACCTTTTCCCACCCTAATGTCACCTTTCCCACTCCAATGTCACCTTTCCCACTCCAATGTCACCTTTTCCCACTCCAATGTCACCTTTACCCCCCTCAATGTCACCTCTGGCCCCATCGATGTCACCTTTTATCACCCTGATGTCACCTTTTCCCACCCTAATGTCACCTTTCCCCCTCCAATGTCACCTCTGTCCCCACCAATGTCACCATTTCCCACCCTAATTCTACTTTTTCCCACTCCAATGTCACCATTTATCACCCTAATGTCACCTTTTCCCACTCCAATGTCACCTTTACCCCCCTCAATGTCACCTCTGTCCCCATCGATGTCACCTTTTATCACCCTAATGTCACCTTTTCCCACTCTAATGTCACCTCCCCCCCTCCAATGTCACCTTTTCTCATCCTGATGTCACCTTTTCCCACCCTAATGTCACCTCCCCCCTCAATGTCACCTCTGTCCCCACCAATGTCACCATTGCCCACCCTAATTCCACTTTTTCCCACTCCAATGTCACCTTTTCTCACCCTAATGTCACCTTTTCCACTCCAATGTCACCTTTTATCACCCTAATGTCACCTTTTATCACCCTAATGTCACCTCCCCCCTCCAATGTCACCTCTGTCCCCACCAATGTCACCATTTCCCACCCTAATTCTACTTTTTCCCACTCCAATGTCACCATTTATCACCCTAATGTCACCTTTTATCACCCTAATGTCACCTTTTCCCACTCTAATGTCACCTCCCCCCCTCCAATGTCACCTTTTCCCACTCCAATGTCACCTTTTCTCACCCTAATGTCACCTTTGCCACTCTAATGTCACCTTTTATCACCCTAATGTCACCTCCCCCCCTCCAATGTCACCTCTGTCCCCACCAATGTCACCATTTCCCACCCTAGTTCTACTTTTTTCCCCTCCAATGTCACCATTTATCACCCTAATGTCACCTTTTCCCACTCCAATGTCACCTTTTCTCACCCTAGTGTCACCTTTACCCCCCTCAATGTCACCTCTGTCCCCACCGAGATCGCCTTTTCCCACCCTAATGTCACCTTTTTCCACT
The DNA here is from genome assembly GCF_032191515.1 of Phaenicophaeus curvirostris. Lineage (NCBI taxonomy): Eukaryota > Metazoa > Chordata > Aves > Cuculiformes > Cuculidae > Phaenicophaeus > Phaenicophaeus curvirostris. The sequence continues at coordinate 39,073 of NW_027206973.1, read as the reverse complement.
CTAATGTCACCTTTTCCCACCCTAATGTCACCTTTGCCCCTCCAAAGTCACCTTTTCTCACCCTAATGTCACCTTTTCCACTCTAATGTCACCTTTTCTCACCCTAATGTCACCTTTTCCACTCTAATGTCACCTTTTCCCACTCCAATGTCACCTTTCCCCCCTCAATGTCACCTCTGTCCCCATCGATGCCTCCTTTTCTCAGCCTAATGTCACCTTTTCTCATCCTGATGTCACCTTTTCCCACTCCAATGTCACCTATACCCACCCTAATGTCACCTCACCCCTCAATGTCACCTCTGTCCCCACCAATGTCACCATTTCCCACCCTAATTCTACTTTTTTCCCCACCAATGTCACCTTTTCCCACCCTAATGTCACCTTTTCTCCCCCCCAGTGTCACCTTCCCCCCGACGTCCCCTCCCCCCACCTCCCAACGTCACCTCCACCACCCCCCGGGACAGGACATGGGACGACACGCGTGTCACCTCCCCCAGTGTCCCCAACCAGGACAAGGTAGGACATGGGATGGGGACATGGATGTCACCTCCCCCAGTGTCCCCAACCAGGACAAGGTAGGACATGGGATGGGGACACGCGTGTCACCTCCCCCAGCGTCCCCAACCAGGACAGGGGACAGGGACACGCGTGTCACCCTCCCAGCGTCCCTGTCCCCTCCCCAGACAAGACACGGCACAGGGACACGCGTGTCACCCCTGTGATGTCCCTGTCCCCTCCCCAGACAGGACACGGCACAGGGACACGCGTGTCACCCCCCCCCCCCCCCCCCGTGAGGTGAGATGGGGACGGACACGAGACACAAGGATGGAGACGAGGCGGGTGACGCGAGCGCCAGCGCTGGGGACGGTGGTGGCCCCCCCCGACCCCCCAGCCACCCCCAGGGGACACCCGGGTCACCCCCATGGGGACAAAGAGCAGGGACAGAGCCGGGGCCACAGGGGGGCACGGGGACACCTGGATCCATGTCCTGAAGGGACATGGGGACACCTGGATCCATGTCCTAAGGGGACACGGGGACACCTGGATCCATGTCCTAAGGGGACACGGGGACACCTGGATCCATGTCCTGAAGGGACACGGGGACACCTGGATCCATGTCCTAAGGGGACACGGGGACACGTGGATCTACATCCTAGGGGAACATGGGGACACCTGGATCCATGTCCTAAGGGGACACGGGGACACCTGGATCCATGTCCTAAGGGGACACGGGGACACCTGGATCCATGTCCTAAAGGGACATGGGGACACCTGGATCCATGTCCTAAAGGGACACGGGGACACCTGGATCCATGTCTTAAGGGGACACGGGGACACCTGGATCCATGTCCTGAAGGGACATGGGGACACCTGGATCCATGTCCTGAAGGGACACGGGGACACCTGGATCCATGTCCTAAGGGGACACGGGGACACCTGGATCCATGTCCTGAAGGGACACGGGGACACCTGGATCCATGTCCTGAAGGGGACACGGGGACACCTGGATCCATGTCCTAAGGGGACACGGGGACACCTGGATCCATGTCCTGAAGGGGACACGGGGACACCTGGATCCATGTCCTGAAGGGACACGGGGACACCTGGATCCATGTCCTGAAGGGGACACGGGGACACCTGGATCCATGTCCTAAGGGGGACATGGGGACACCTGGATCCATGTCCTGAAGGGACACGGGGACACCTGGATCCATGTCCTAATGGGGACATGGGCACACAGGAAGGACATTGGGACACCTGGATCCTTGTCCCCAAGGTTCTTGATGTCCCTGAGGGACATGGGGACACCTGGATCCACAGCCTAAGGGGGACATGGGACACCTGGATCCATGTCCCCAAGGTTCCCAATGTCCCTGAGGGCCATGGGGACACAGGAGGGACACGGGGACATCTGGATCCATGTCCTAAGGGGACACGGGGACACCTGGATCCATGTCCCCAAGGTTCTCGCTGTCCCTGATGGACATGGGGACACCTGGATCCACAGCCTAAGGGAGACATGGGGACACCTGGATCCATGTCCCCAAGGTTCTCGATGTCCCTGAGGGACATGGGGACACAGGAGGGACATGGGGAAACCTCAATCCACGTCCTAAGGGGGACATGGGGACACCTGGATCCATGTCCCCAAGGTTCCTTATGTCCCTGATGGACATGAGGACACAGGAGGCACACGGGGACATCTGGATCTGTGTCCTGAAGGGCCATGGGGACACCTGGATCCATGTCCCCAAGGTTCCCAATGTCCCTGAGGGACATGGGGACATCTGGATCCACATCCTAAGGAGGACACGGGGACACCTGGATCCATGTCCCCAAGGTTCTCGATGTCCCTGATGGACATGGGGACACAGGAGGGACATGGGGACATCTGGATCCATGTCCTAAGGGGACATGGGGACACCTGGATCCATGTCCCCAAGGTTCTCGATGTCCCTGATGGACATGGGGACACAGGAGGGACATGGGGACATCTGGATCCATGTCCTAAGGGGACATGGGGACACCTGGATCCATGTCCCCAAGGTTCCTTATGTCCCTGATGGACATGAGGACACAGGAGGGACATGGGGACATCTGGATCCATGTCCTGAGGGGACATGGAGACACCTGGATCCATGTCCCCAAGATTTCCCAATGTCCCCAAGGGACATGAGGACAGAGAGGGGCCACGGGGACATCAGAATCCACATCCTGAGGGGGACAAGAGGACAGGAGGGACATGGAGACACCTGGATCCATGTCCCCAACAGTTCCCAATGTCCCTGAGGGACATGGGGACACAGAAGGGACATGGGGACAACCTGGATCCTTGTCCCCAAGGGTTCCCAGTGACCCTGAGGGACATGGGGACACAGAAGGGACATGGAGCCACCCTGGATCCTTGTCCCCAAGGGTTCCCAGGATGGGGACACCTGGATCCGTGTCCCCTGAGATGGACAAGAGACAAAGGACACCGGGAGGGGACAAGGTTGTCCCCTGGGATGGAGCGAGATGGGGGAGGCCAGGGAGGGGACAAGGGCCTGGAGGACACAGCAGGGACACGGGGGCACCTGGGGAACATGAGAAGGACATGGGACACCTGGATCCTTGTCCCCAAGGGTTCCCTATGTCCCTCAGGGCCCTGGGGACATCAGAGGATCTTGGGGTCAACCTGGATCCACATCCTCAAAGGTTCTCAATGTCCCTCAGGGACAGAGAGGGACATGGGGACAACATGGATCCTTGTTCCCAAGGGATCCCAATGTCCCTTAGGGCCATGGGGACACCTGGATCCTTGTCCCCAAGGGTTCCCAATGTCCCTGAGGGACACAGAGGGACATGGGGACATCATGGATCCTTGTCCCCAAGGGTTCTCAATGACCTTGAGGGCCATGGGGACACCTGGATCCTTGTCCCCACGGGTTCCCAATGTCCCTGGGGGACACATAGGGACATGGGGACATCATGGATCCTTGTCCGCAAGGGTTCCCGATGTCTCTGAGGGCCATGGGGACACCTGGATCCTTGTCCCCACGGGTTCCAATGTCCCTGGGGGACACATAGGGACATGGGGACATTATGGATCCTTGTCCCCAAGGATTCTCAATGACCTTGAGGGAAATGGGGACACCTGGATCCTTGTCCCCAAGGGTTCCTGATGTCCCTGAGGGCCATGGGGACACCTGGATCCTTGTCCCCAAGGGTTCCCGATGTCCCTGAGGTCCATGGGGACACTAGAGGGTCTTGCAGACAACCTGGATCTCTGTCCCTAAGGGTTCTCAATGACCTTGAGGTCCATGGGGACACCTGGATCCTTGTCCCCAAGGGTTCCCGATGACCCTGAGGGCCATGAGGACACTAGAGGGTCTTGGGGACACCTGGATCCTTGTCCCCAAGGGTTCCCGATGACCCTGAGGGCCATGTGGACACTAGAGGGTCTTGGGGACAACCTGGATCTCTGTCCCTAAGGGTTCTCAATGACCTTGAGGTCCATGGGGACATCATGGATCCTTGTCCCTAAGGGTTCCCAATGTCCCTGAGGGCCATGGGGACACCTGGATCCTTGTCCCCAAGGGTTCCAATGTCCCTGGGGGACACATAGGGACATGGGGACATTATGGATCCTTGTCCCCAAGGATTCTCAATGACCTTGAGGGAAATGGGGACACCTGGATCCTTGTCCCCAAGGGTTCCCGATGTCCCTGAGGGCCATGGGGACACCTGGATCCTTGTCCCCAAGGGTTCCCGATGTCCCTGAGGTCCATGGGGACGCTAGAGGGTCTTGCAGACAACCTGGATCTCTGTCCCTAAGGGTTCTCAATGACCTTGAGGTCCATGGGGACACCTGGATCCTTGTCCCCAAGGGTTCCCGATGACCCTGAGGGCCATGAGGACACTAGAGGGTCTTGGGGACACCTGGATCCTTGTCCCCAAGGGTTCCCAATGACCCTGAGGGCCATGTGGACACTAGAGGGTCTTGGGGACAACCTGGATCTCTGTCCCTAAGGGTTCTCAATGACCTTGAGGTCCATGGGGACACCTGGATCCTTGTCCCCAAGGGTTCCCAATGACCCTGAGGGCCATGTGGACACTAGAGGGTCTTGGGGACAACCTGGATCTTTGTCTCCAAGGGTTCTCAATGACCTTGAGGATCACGGAGACGCCTGGATCCTTGTCCCCAATGGTTCCTGATGTCCCTCAGGGCCATGGGGACACCTGGATCCTTGTCCCGACGGGTTCCCAATGTCCCTGAGGGCCATGGGGACACCTGGATCCTTGTCCCCAACGGTTCCTGATGTCCCTCAGGGCCATGGGGACACCTGGATCCTTGTCCCGACGGGTTCCCAATGTCCCTGAGGGCCATGGGGACACCTGGATCCTTGTCCCGACGGGTTCCCAATGTCCCTGAGGGCCATGGGGACACCTGGATCCTTGTACCCAAGGGTTTCCGATGTCCCTCAGGGTCACAGGGACACCTGGATCCTTGTCCCCAAGGGTTCCAAAGTCCCTGGGGGACACAGAGGGACATGGGGACATCATGGATCCTTGTCCCCAACGGTTCCTGATGTCCCTGAGGGCCATGGGGACACCTGCATCCTTGTCCCCAAGGGTTCCTGATGTCCCTGAGGGCCATGGGGACACCTGGATCCTTGTCCCTAAGGGTTCCCAATGTCCCTGAGGGCCATGGGGACACCTGGATCCTTGTCCCCAAGGGTTCCAATGTCCCTGGGGGACACAGAGGGACATGGGGACATCATGGATCTTTGTCTCCAAGGATTCTCAATGACCTTGAGGTCCATGGGGACACCTGGATCCTTGTCCCCACGGGTTCCAATGTCCCTGGGGGACACATAGGGACATGGGGACATCATGGATCTTTGTCTCCAAGGATTCTCAATGACCTTGAGGTCCATGGGGACACCTGGATCCTTGTCCCTATGGGTTCCTGATGTCCCTGAGGGCCATGGGGACACCTGGATCCTTGTCCCCACGGGTTCCCGATGTCCCTGAGGTCCATGGGGACCACAGAGGCGCTGCCTGTGGGGTGGGGGACGGGGACGGGGACGGGAGGACCCACCTGGCGTGTCCCCGGAGGCCGAGGGTCCCGTGCCAAGGGCCGGGCTGGCCCGCGCTACCTGACGGACAGCTAGGACGAAGAGAGACACGGGCGTCAGGGCCACCACGGGGGGGGACACGCTCGTCCCCACGGGGATGGGTTGGGGGTGGGGGGGGGGACTTGGGGACATGCCGTGTCCCGCTGGTGGCCCCCCAAGTCAAGGCTCTGTCCCCCTTGGGGGGGGTGGCCTTGGGGACACGCTGGTGGCCCAGGCCCTAAGCTTGGGGAGGAGGTGGTGGCTTCGTCACACCCCGTCATGTCCCTCTAGTGTCCCCCCTGGAGGTGGCTTTGTCCCCTCAGGGGTGGCCTTGTCCCTTCTGGGGGCAACTGTGTCCCCTCAGGGGTGGCCTTGTCCCTTCTGAGGGCGACTGTGTCCCCTCAGGGGTGGCCTTGTCCCCACTGGGGTGGCCTTGTCCCTTCTGAGGGCGACTGTGTCCCCTCAGGGGTGGCCTTGTCCCCTCAGGGGTGGCCCTGTCCTCTCTGAGGGCAACTGTGTCCCCCCAGAGGTGGCCTTGTCCCCACTGGGGTGGCCTTGTCCCTTCTGGGGGCAGCTGTGTCCCCTCAGGGGTGGCCCTGTCCCCTCTAGGGGCAACTGCGTCCCCTCAGGGGTGGCCTTGTCCCCTCAGCGGTGGCTCTGTCCCCATGGGGGTGGCCTTGTCCCTTCTGGGGGCAACTGTGTCCCCTCAGCGGTGGTCCTGTCCCCTCTAGGGGCAATTGTGTCCCCTCAGGGGTGGCCCTGTCCCCTCTAGGGGCAACTGTGTCCCCCCAGAGGTGGCCTTGTCCCCATTGTGGTGACCCTGGGCCTCCTCAGGGTGGCCTCGTCCCCTCGTGGCTCTGTCCCTTCTGAGGGCAACTGTGTCCCCTCAGGGGTGGCCCTGTCACCTCTGGGGATGGCCCTGTCCTCTCCGGGGTGGCCCTGTCCCCTCTGGGGGCAACCGTGTCCCCTCAGAAGTGGCCCTGTCCCAATTGGGGTGGCCCTGTCCCCTCAGGGGTGGCCCTGTCCCCTCTGAGGGCAACTGCGTCCCCCCAGAGGTGGCCTTGTCCCCATTGGGGTGGCCCTGTCCCCATTGTGGTGACTCTGGGCCTCCTCAGGGTGGCCTTGTCCCCTCGTGGCTCTGTACCTTCGGGGGGACAACCATGTCCCCTCAAAGGTGGCCTTGTCACTTCTGAGGGCAACTGGGTCCCCTCAGAGGTGGCCCTGTCCCATCTGGGGGCAACCGTGTCCCCTCAGAGGTGGCCCTGTCCCCCCTAGGGGTGGCCCTGTCCCCCTCAGAGGTGGCCCTGTCCCCTCTAGGAGTGGCCCTGTCCCCCTTAGAGGTGGCCCTGTCCCCCTCAGAGGTGGCCCTGTCCCCTTAGAGGTGGCCCTGTCCTCCCTAGGGGTGGCCCTGTCCCCTCTAGGGTGGCCCTGTCCCCCTCAGAGATGGCCCTGTCCCCCTTAAAGGTGGCCCTGTCCCCTCTAGGGGTGTCCCTGTCCCCCCTAGGGGTGGCCCTGTCCCCCTTAGAGGTGGCCCTGTCCCCCCTCAGAGGTGGCCCTGTCCCCCCTAGGGGTGGCCCTGTCCCCCTCAGAGGTGGCCCTGTCCCCTCCCCCCCCTCTGTCCCCATGTCCCCCCCCCAGGGGTGGCTCTGTACCCCCCTTCCCCCCCACCCTGAGACCCCCAATCGCCCCCCGACCCCCCGAACCCACATGGAGCCCCCAAACCCCCAATAGACCCCCCCTAATGCCCCCCGAGAGACCCCAAATACCCCCCCAGACCCCCAACACCCCCCACCGACCCCCAACACCACCCACCGACCCCCAATACCCCCTCAATACCCCCCCTAGATCCCCAACACCCCCCACTGACCCCCAATACCCCCCACTGACCCCCAATACCCCCCATAGACCCCCAATATCCCCCCATAGACCCCCAATACCCCCTCCTAGATCCCCAATATCCCCCCTAGATCCCCAATACCCCCCCTAGATCCCCAATATCCCCCTATAGACCCCCAATATCCCCCCTAGATCCCCAATATCCCCCATAGACCCCAAATACCTCCTCAAAGACCCCCAACATCCCCCTATAGATCCCCAATATCCCCCCTAGATCCCCAATACCCCCCATAGACCCCCAATACCCCCCACAGACCCCCGATATCCCCCTATAGATCCCCAATATCCCCCCATAGACCCCCAACATCCCCCTATAGATCCCCAATATCCCCCCTAGATCCCCAATACCCCCCATAGACCCACAATACCCCCCACAGACCCCCGATATCCCCCCATAGACCCCCAATATCCCCCTATAGATCCCCAATATCCCCCCTAGATCCCCAATACCCCCCACAGACCCCCAATATCCCCCCATAGACCCCAAATATCCCCCCAGAGATCCTCAATACCTCTTCAAAGACACCCCAATACCCACCTATTCACCCCCAATACCCCCCATAGACCCCCAATACCCCCATAGACCCCCAATACCCCCATAGAACCCCAATACCCCCCCTCAGAGCCCAAATATCCCCTCAGAGACCCCCAATAGCCCCCCAAAAGCCCCTCACTGACCCCCAATACCACCCCATAGACCCCCAATACCCCCCATAGAACCCCAATATCCCCCCATAGACCCCCAATACACCCCCAATACCACCCCATAGACCCCCATAGAGCCCAAATACCACACCATAGACCCCCAATATCCCCCCCAGACCCCCAATATCCCCCCATAGACCCCCAATATCCCCCCATAGATCCTCAATACCACCCGATTGACTCCCAATGCCCCCCAATACCACCCCATCGCCCCCTCAATACCACCAATAGACCCCCAATATCCCCCACAGACCCCCAATATCCCCCCATAGACCCCCAATATCTCCCCATCGACCCCCAATACCCCCCACAGAGCCCCAATACCACCACTTAGACCCCCAATACCCCCCAATACCACCCCATAGACCCCCAATATCCCCCCTATAGACCCCCAGTACCACCCCATAGACCCCCAATACCCCCCAATATCACCCCATAGACCCCCAATATCCCCCCATAGACCCTCAATATCACCCCATAGACACCCAATACCACCCCATAGACCTACAATACCCCCCAATATCCCCCCATAGACCCCCAATACCACCCCATAGACCCCCAATATCCCCCATAGACCCCCAATATCCCCCCATAGACCCCCAACACCACCCCATAGACCCCCAATACCCCCCAATATCCCCCCATAGACCCCCAATACCCCCCACAGAGCCCCAATATTCCCCCATAGACCCCAATATCCCCCCATAGACCCCAAATACCACCCCATAGACCCCCAATATCCCCCATAGACCCCCAATATCCCCCCATAGACCCTAAATACCACCCCATAGACCCCCAATACCACCTCATAGACCCCCAATACCCCCCACTGACCCCCAATATCACCCCATAGACCCCCAATACCACCCCATAGACCTACAATACCCCCCAATATCCCCCCATAGACCCCCAATATCCCCCCTATAGACCCCCAGTACCACCCCATAGACTCCCAATACCCCCCAATATCCCTCCATAGACCCCCAATACCACCCCATAGACCCCCAATATCCCCCATAGACCCCCAATATCCCCCCATAGACCCCCAATATCCCCCATAGACCCCCAATACCACCTCATAGACCCCCAATATCCCCCCCATAGACCCTCAATATCACCCCATAGAACCCCAGAACCCCCTCCCCGGGCCCCGCCCCCAGCGCGGCGTGGGATGGCCGATGTCACACGGAGCAGAGCAATGACATTGTAATTTCCACCTGAGCGTCGAGCAGCCGCCGCCGGCCCTCGGTTGGGTCGTGGGCGCCCAAGTGATCCCTGCGCAGCTCCTGCTCCACCAGCATCAGCCTGCGGGGCCAGGCTTCACCGGGGTCACGCTGCCACCCCCGGGGGGGGCACCCCGGCCAGACGGGGACACCCCCCGGGGGCCCACTGCCACCCCCGGGGACGGCCTTGGGGACACCCCCCCCCTTGGGGACACCTCGGGGAAACCCAAGGACACCCCCCCCCCCCCCCGCCTTGGGGACATCTCAGGTCATGGGGACACCCCTGGGTCATGGGGGCACCCCTGGGGACACCTCAGGGAACCCAAGGACACCCCCCCCGGGGACACCCCAGGTCATGGGGACACCCCTGGAGACACCCAAGGACAACCCTGGGGACACCCCAGGTCATGGGGACACCCACAGGGACATCTAAGGACACCTTTGGGGACACCCCAGAGAGACCCCAGGTCATAGGGACACCCGCAGGGACACCCAAGGACACCTCTGGGGACACCCCAGGGCCATGGGGACACCCCGGGGACACCCCAATGACACCCCAGGTCGTGGAGACACCCAAGGACACCCTTAGGGACACCCCTAGGGACACCCCTAGGGACACCCCAGGGTTATGGGGACACCCAGGTCATGAGGACACCCTGAGGTGTCCTCCTATGTCCTCCTACCCTCCACGTCCATCTACTGCTTCCAAGTCCTCTTATGTCCCCATGTCCCTCTGTGTCCCCATGTCCTCTTCCGCCCCCACGTCCTCCATGTCCATCTACCACCTCCACGTCCCTCTGTGTCTCCATGTTCTCCCATGTCCCCATATCCCGTGTCTCCCTCATGTCCTTCACATCCCTCTATGTCCTTCACATCCTCCTATGTCCCCATGTCCTCTTCCATCCCCATGTCCTCCGTGTCCATCTACTGCCTCCACATCCTTCTGTGTCCCATGTCCCTCCGTGTCCTTCACGTCCTTCCGTGTCCTCCACACCCCTCCACATCCTTCATGTCCTTCTGTCCCCATGTCCATCTCCATCCCCATGTCCTCTTCCGTCCCCATATCCTCCACATCCATCTACTGACTCTGCGTCCTCCGATATCCCCGTGTCCCTCTGTGTCTCCATGTCCTCCATGTCCTTCTACTGTCTCTGTGTCTCCTATGTCCCCGTGTCCCTCTGTGTCCCCATGTCCTCTTCCATCCCCATATCCTCCATGTCCATCTACTCCCTCCACACCCCTCTACATCCTTCAAATCCTTCCGTGTCCTCCACACCTCTCTACATCCTTCACATCCTTCCGTGTGCTCCACACCCCTCTACATCCTCCACACCCCTCTACGTCCTTCACATCCTTCTGTGTCCTCCACACCCCTCTATGTCCTCCACATCCTTCTGTGTCCTCCACACCTCTCTACATCCTTCACATCCTTCCATGTCCTCCACACCCCTCTACATCCTTCACATCCTTCCGTGTCCTCCACACCCTTCTACGTCCTCCACACCTCTCTACGTCCTCCACACCTCTCTACGTCCTTCACGTCATTCCATGTCCTCCACACCTCTCTACGTCCTTCACATCCTTCCGTGTCCTCCACACCTCTCTACGTCCTTCACATCATTCCGTGACCTACACACCTCTCTACGTCCTTCACATCCTTCTGTGTCCTCCACACCTCTCTACGTTCTTCACATCCTTCTGTGTCCTCCACACCCCTCTACATCCTTCACATCCTTCCGTGTCCTCCACACCCCTCTACGTCCTTCACATCCTTCCGTGTCCTCCACACCCTTCTACGTCCTTCACACCTCTCTACGTCCTCCACACCCCTCTACGTCCTTCACGTCCTTCTGTGTCCCTCTATGTCCTTGATGTCCTTCCGTCCTCTCACGTCCCTCCATGCCGCCCATCCCTAGGTGCCACCCCACCCCCCACCCCCAGCGTCCCCGTGTCCCCTCGCCGTCCCCGGGGCCGGGTCCCTCCCTCACCTGCCGATGATGCTCTTGATCTGGGAGTCCTTCTCGGCCTGCTGCTGCCGCAGGCGCTTCTCGCTCTGCTCCAGGCGGTGCTGGTACTGGAGCAGGATGCGGCTCGTCTGCTCCTCCTGCGACACCAGGCGCCGCTCGTACTCCTCCAGCTTGCGGTTGGACATGTGAAGCCGCTCCTTCAGCGAGTGGATCTCCTCCTCGTACTCCTTCACCTGCCACAGTCCACACTGCAGGAGGCTGGTGGCATCTCCCCGTCTTCACCACCCCCAGAGACCGAGATTCTCCTAACGGCGACGCCCAGGCGCCTACGTCCCATCCATGGTGACACCACCACCCCTCGGGGCCCCACCAGGGTGGTGCTCAAGCTCCTGGGACTCAACCACGGTAACGTGGGGACATCTGGACCCATCTGGGTCTTCTCCTGGGACCTTGATACCTGGGTCCCAGGATCTGAGCCCATCAGGTTCATCTCTTGGAGTCTGGAGAGCCAGGTCCATCAGGGTCATCTCCTGGGACCTGGACACCCAAGTCATGTCCTGGATCGTGGACAGTGGGGTCCCTGATCTGGGTTCAGGGTCATCTCCTGGAGCCTGGACACCTCTGTCCCTGGGACCCGGATCCATCAGGGTCATCTCCTGGAGTCTGGACACCTCAGTCCCTGGGACCCGGGTCCATCAGGGTCATCTCCTGGAGCCTGGACACCTTAATCCCTGGGACCCGGGTCCATCAGGGTCATCTCCTGGAGCTGGGACACCTCTGTCCCTGGGACCCGGGTCCATCGGGGTCATCTCCTGGAGCTGGGACACCTCAATCCCTGGGACCCGGGTCCATCGGGGTCATCTCCTGGAGCCTGGATGCCTCAATCCCTGGGACCCGGGTCCATCAGGATCATCTCCTGGAGCCCGGACACCTGGGTTCCTGGGACCTGGGTCCATCAGGATCATCTCCTGAGCCTCAAACACTCAGGTCCCAGGGCCATCAGGGTGACGTCTCGGAACCTGGACACCTGGATCCATCAGCGTCATCTCCTGGAGCCTAGACGCCTGGGTCCCTGGGACCTGGGTCCATCAGGATCATCTCCTGGAGCCTGGACACCTGGGTTCCTGGGACCTGGGTCCATCAGGGTATATCTCCTGGGACCTGGGTCCATCAGGATCATCTCCTGAGCCTCAAACACTCGGGTCCCAGGGCCATCAGGGTGATGTCTCGGAACCTGGACACCTGGATCCATCAGCGTCATCTCCTGGAGCCAAGACGCCTGGGTTCCTGGGACCTGGGTCCATCAGGGTCATCTCCTGGAGCCTGGACACCTCAATCCCTGGGACCCGGGTCCATCAGGGTCATCTCCTGGAGCCTGGACACCTCAATCCCTGGGACCCGGGTCCATCAGGGTCATCTCCTGGAGCCTGGACACTTGGGCCCATCAAGTTCATCTCCTGGGCCTTGAATATCTGCGTCCCTGGGACTTGGGTCCATCAGGGTCACTTCCTGGAGCCTGGACAGCTGTGTCCATCAGGGTCATCTCCTGGGACCTTGGACTCCTAGGACCTGGGCCCATCACAGTCATCTCCTGGATGCCTGGATCCCTGGGACCTAGGTCCACCAGGGTCATCTCCTGGGACCTTAGTCCCTAAGGACCTACATCATCAGAGGTCATTGCTTGAGGTCTGGACATCTGGGTCTTCAGGACCTGGGTCCATCAGGGTCATTTCTTGGAGCCTGGACACCTGTGTCCATCAGGGTCACCTCCTGGGACCTGAACCCCTAGGACCTACATCACCAACAGTCACTGTCTGAGGTCTGGACACCCGGGTCCGTGGGCCATCAGGGTCATATCTTGGATCCTGGACACCTGGGTCCATCAGGATCATCTCCTGGAGCCTGGACACCTGGGTCCCTGGGACCTGGGTCCATCAGGATCATCTCCTGGAGCCTGGACACCTGGGTTCCTGGGACCTGGGTCCATCAGGGTATATCTCCTGGGACCTGGGTCCACCAGGATCACCTCCTGAGCCTCAAACACCCGGGTCCCAGGGCCATCAAGGTGACGTCTCGGAACCTGGACACCTGGATCCATCAGCGTCATCTCCTGGAGCCTAGACGCCTGGGTCCCTGGGACCTGGGTCCATCAGGATCATCTCCTGGAGCCCGGACACCTGGGTTCCTGGGACCTGGGTCCATCAGGATCATCTCCTTGAGCCCGGACACCTGGGTTCCTGGGACCTGGGTCCATCAGGATCATCTCCTTGAGCCCGGACACCTGGGTTCCTGGGACCTGGGTCCATCAGGATCATCTCCTTGAGCCCGGACACCTGGGTTCCTGGGACCTGGGTCCATCAGGATCATCTCCTGAGCCTCAAACACTCAGGTCCCAGGGCCATCAGGGTGACGTCTCGGAACCTGGACACCTGGATCCATCAGCGTCATCTCCTGGAGCCTAGACGCCTGGGTCCCTGGGACCTGGGTCCATCAGGATCATCTCCTGGAGCCCGGACACCTGGGTTCCTGGGACCTGGGTCCATCAGGATCATCTCCTTGAGCCCGGACACCTGGGTCCCTGGGACCTGGGTCCATCAGGATCATCTCCTGAGCCTCAAACACTGGGGTCCCAGGGCCATCAGGGTGACGTCTCGGAACCTGGACACGTGGATCCATCAGAGTCATCTCCTGAAGCCTAGACGCCTGGGTTCCTGGGACCTGGGTCCATCAGGATCATCTCCTGGAGCCTGGACACCTGGGTTCCTGGGACCTGGGTCCATCAGGTAATATCTCCTGGGACCTGGGTCCATCAGGATCATCTCCTGAGCCTCAAACACTCGGGTCCCAGGGCCATCAAGGTGACGTCTCAGAACCTGGACACCTGGATCTATCAGTGTCACCTCCTGGAGCCTGGACGCCTGGGTCCCCGGGAGCCCTGCCCCACCAGCTGTGGCCACCCGGGTCCCTCGGTGGTCCCTACCCGGTCCAGCCGGCTCTCGTCCATGGACTTGGAGTACTCCTTGAGCTTGTACTCCTCGCGCTCGATGTGGGAGCTCTCGATGTCGGCCGAGAGGTGCGGCATGTTGGACACCCAGGCCACCGTGCGCTCGGCCGCCGGCATCACCGGGTTCAGCGTCGACGGCGTCTGCGAGGCCTGAGGGACACGGGAGGAGGTCACGGAGACGGGCTTGGTTCCTCTCCGATGTCCCCACGGCAGCCGGCCCTGCCCTGGCTGCGTCTCCACGTCCTCCTCACCAAGTCCACCCATCGCTACGTCCTCACCACGTTCCCCAGGCTCATCCAGCTCCACCCTGCCCCGTGTCACCCGTTCCATCTCTGTCCCCATCCCCTCCACATCTCCATGGCCTCCGTCCCCACCGCTTTCCATCCCTACATCCTCCATCCCTACATTCTCCACCCCTACAAGTCCTCCATCCTCCATCCCGACATCCTCCATCCCCACATCCTCCATCCCAACATCCTCCATCCCAACCTCTTCCATCTCCACATCCTCCATCCCCACATCTTCCATCCCTACATCCTCCATCCCCACATCCTCCATCCCCACATCCTCCATCCCTACATCCACCATTTCTAGATCTTCATTTCTACATCCTCCACCTCTACAAGTCCTCCATCCCCACACCCTCCATCCCTCCATCCTCCATCCCCACATCCTCCATCCCCACATCTTCCATCCCCACATCCTCCATCCCCACATCCTCCATCCCCACATCCTCCATTCCAACCTCTTCCATCCCTACATCCTCCATCCCTACATCCTCCATTTCTAGATCTTCCATTTCTACATCATCCATGCCAACATCCTCCATCCCTACATTCTCCACCTCTACAAGTCCTCCATCCCTACATCCTCCATCCCAACATCTTCCATCCCTACATCCTCCACCCCTACATCCACCATTTCTAGATCTTCCAGTTCTACATCCTCCATCCCCACATCCTCCATCCCTACATTCTCCACCTCTACAAGTCCTCCATCCCCACATCTTCCATCCCTCCATCCTCCATCCCAACATCCTCCATCCCAACATCTTCCATCCCCACATCCTCCATCCCCACATCCTCCATCCTGACATCCTCCATCCCTACATCCTCCATTTCTAGATCTTCATTTCTACATCCTCCACCTCTACAAGTCCTCCATCCCCACATCCTCCATCCCCACATCCTCCATCCCAACATCTTCCATCCCCACATCCTCCACCCCCACATCCTCCATCCCTACATCCTCCATCCCCACATCCTCCATCCCCACATCCTCCATCCCCACATCCTCCATCCCCACATCCTCCATCCCCACATCCTCCATTTCTAGATCTTCCATTTCTACATCCTCCACCTCTACAAGTCCTCCATCCCCACATCCTCCACCCCCACATCCTCCATCCCCACATCTTTCATCCCTACCTCCTTCATCCCTACCTCCTCCATCCCCACATCCTCCATCCCCACATCCTCCATCCCTACATCCTCCATCCCCACATCCTCCATCCCTACATCCTCCATCCCCACATCCTTCATCCCTACATCCTTCATCCCCACATCCTCCATCCCAACATCTTCCATCCCTACATCCTCCATCCCTACATCCTCCATTTCTAGGTCTTCCATTTCTACATCCTCCATGCCAACATCCTCCATCCCTACATTCTCCACCTCTACAAGTTCTCCATCCCTACATCCTCCATCCCAACATCTTCCATCCCTACATCCTCCACCCCTACATCCACCATTTCTAGATCTTCCAGTTCTACATCCTCCATCCCCACATCCTCCATCCCTACATTCTCCACCTCTACAAGTCCTCCATCCCCACATCTTCCATCCCTCCATCCTCCATCCCAACATCCTCCATCCCAACATCTTCCATCCCCCCATCCTCCATCCCCACATCCTCCATCCTGACATCCTCCATCCCTACATCCTCCATTTCTAGATCTTCCATTTCTACATCCTCCACCTCTACAAGTCCTCCATCCCCACATCCTCCATCCCCACATCCTCCATCCCAACATCTTCCACCCCTCCATCCTCCATCCCTACATCCTCCACCCCTCCCTCCCTCACCCCTCGCCCCCCTCGCCCCCCACCTGCTTGGTGACGGGCGGCTTGATGCCGGCCACCGAGGCCTCCTTGGCGAGCGAGGGCTGCCGGGAGCGCGGAGGCCCGTAGGTGGGCTCGGGGGAGGCCAGCAGGTTGCCGCTGGCCGGCCGGGCTTTGGAGGGCACCCCGAGAGCTCCGGGCGCCCCGGCTTTGGCGGCTCGGGCCCCGCGGGGGGTGGCCGGCGGGGGGGCCCCGATGGTGATCTGGGGGGGGGCCAGGGTGTCCTGCAGGGACAGCTGCCTCCTCCCGAAGTCCCCCCCGGGGCGCGCGAACTCGTCGCTGTAGCTGTGGCTGTGGGTGATGTGTTTCGGGGGGGGCGCCGCCAGCTCCTCGCTCTTGCTGTAGCCGTGGAGGGGGGCCGCGAAGGGGCCCTCGCCCCCCGCGCCCCCCTCGGGGCCTCGCAGGGGCCCGTCGGCCGCCAGGTGGAACAGAGGGTTCTGGAAGGACAGGGGGACGCGGAGCTGAGGTCCCCCCGGCTCGGGGACCCCTAAGCGGGGGGGGGCCAAGCTGGAGGCGCTGCCTTGCGAGAGGCGTCCCGGGCGTAGGGCCCCCCCGGCGCCGCCCCCCGGAGCGGGACCCCCGGCCGCCAGCAGCTCGGCCGGCAAGCTGGGGACGCTGTCCACGCGGCCGTCTTGGAGGTCCAACATGGAGACGCTCTTGCCCACCCCCAGGGCCCCCCGGCCGCCCTCGGGCTCCGTCAGGTCGGAGCTGCTGGTGCAGTAGGCGGGGGACGAGCGGGCCAGGGGGGGGCGGCTCAGCACCAGCACCTCCTGAGGACCCTTCTCCTGCGGCGGAGAGGGCAGGCGGGGCACCTCCATGGAGCTGCGGGGAGGACAATGGAGCAGGGGATTGGGTGAGGGACCCGCTCGACGTCATCCACGTCGCAGCCCGTTCCACTCAACCTCACCCCGTCCCATCCCCTCTCACCCAACATCATCCCATCTCCATCCCATCTCCATCCCATCCATCCTGTCCCATCTCCATCTTCATCCCATCCCATCTCCATCCCATCCCATCTCCATCCCATCCCATCCATCCTATCCCATCCCATCCCATCCCATCCCATCCCATCCCATCCCATCCCATCCCATCCAACCTGTCCCATCCCATCCCATCCATCCCATCCCATCCATCCAATCCCATCCCATCCATCCCATCCCATCCCATCCCATCCCATCCCATCCATCCCATCCCATCCCATCCCATCCCATCCCATCCCATCCCATCCCATCTCCATCTCCATCCCATCCCATCCCATCCATCCCATCCCATCCCATCCCATCCATCCTGTCCCATCCCATCCCATCCCATCCCATCCATCCTGTCCCATCCCATCCCATCCCATCCCATCCCATCCCATCCCATCCCATCCATCCCATCCCACCCCATCCCATCCCATCCCATCCCATCCCATCCCATCCCATCCATCCTGTCCCATCCCATCCCATCCCATCCCATCCCATCCCATCCCATCCCATCCCATCCTCCCCATCCCATCCCATCCCATCCATCCCATCCTCCCCATCCCATCCCATCCCATCCTCCCCATCCCATCCATCCCATCCTCCCCATCCCATCCCATCCCATCCTCCCCATCCCATCCCATCCCATCCCACTCCATCCCATCCCATCCACCCCATCCCATCCCACCCCATCCCATCCCGTCCCATCCCATCCCATCCCATCCCATCCCATCTCCATCCCATCCCATCCCATCTCCATCTCCATCCCATCCATCCTGTCCCATCCCATCCCATCCCATCTCCATCCCATCCCACCTCATCCCACCCCATCTCCATCCCATCCCATCCCATCCCATCCCATCCCATCCCATCCCATCATCATCTTCTCCATCTCCATCCCCATCCCATCCCATCATCTTCTCCATCTCCATCTCCATCTCCATCCCATCCCATCCCATCCCATCCCATCCCATCCCATCCCATCCCATCCCATCTCCATCCCCATCCCATCCCATCATCTTCTCCATCTCCATCTCCATCCCATCCCATCCCATCATCATCTTCTCCATCTCCATCCCCATCCCATCCCATCATCTTCTCCATCTCCATCTCCATCTCCATCCCATCCCATCCCATCCCATCCTATCCCATCCCATCCCATCCCATCCCATCCCATCCCATCCCATCCCATCCCATCCCATCCCACCTGTCCCATCCCATCCCATCCATCCCATCCCATCCATCCAATCCCATCCCATCCATCCCATCTCCATCCCATCCATCCCATCCCATCCATCCCATCCCATCCCATCCCATCCCATCCATCCCATCCCATCCCATCCCATCCCATCCCATCCCATCCCATCCCATCCCATCCCATCCCATCCCATCCCATCTCCATCCCCATCCCATCCCATCATCTTCTCCATCTCCATCTCCATCCCATCCCATCCCATCCCACCCCTGTCCCCATCACCCACCTGTTGAGGCCGCGCACCATGTAGGACTGGAGGTCAACAGAGCTGTGGGGACAGAGAGCGAGTGACCACGGAGACACGGTGGGAGGAGACACCCCAGGTGAGACCAAGGGACAGAGGTGCCATGAGGATACGAAGGTACCATGGGGGTGGAGAAACCATGGAGATGTAGAGGTACTATGGGGATGCGGAGGAACCAAGAGGATGGAGAAACCATGGAGATGTAGAGGTACCATGAGGATGGAGAAACCATGGGGATGTGGAGGTACCACGGGGATGTGGAGGTACCACAGGGATGTGGAGGTACCATGAGGATGGAGGAAACCATGAGGATGGAGAAACCATGGAGATGTGGAGGTACCATAGGGACGAGGAGGTACCACAGGGATGTAGAGAAACCGTGGGGATGTGGAGGTACCACCATAAGGATGGAGAAACCATGGGGATGTGGAGGTACCAGGAGGATGGAGAAACCATGGGGATGTGGAGGTACCACAGGGATGTGGAGGAAACCATGAGGATGGAGAAACCATGGAGATGTGGAGGTACCAGGAGGATGGAGAAACCATGGGGATGTGGAGGTACCACAGGGATGTGGAGGAAACCATGAGGATGGAGAAACCATGGAGATGTAGAGGTACCATGAGGATGGAGAAACCATGGGGATGTGGAGGTACCACAGGGATGTGGAGGAAACCATGAGGATGGAGAAACCATGGAGATGTGGAGGTACCACAGGAATGTGGAGGTACCAGGAGGATGGAGGAACCATGGGGATGTGGAGGTACCACAGGGATGTGGAGGAAACCATGAGGATGGAGAAACCATGGAGATGTGGAGGTACCAGGAGGATGGAGAAACCATGGGGCTGTGGAGGTACCAGGAGGATGGAGAAACCATGAAGATGTGGAGGTACCATAGGGACGAGGAGGTACCATGAGGATGGAGGAAACCATGAGGATGGAGAAACCATGGGGATGTGGAGGTACCATAGGAATGAGGAGGGATGTAGAGAAACCATGAGGATGTGGAGGTACCACCATGAGGATGGAGAAACCATGGAGATGTGGAGGTACCAGAAGGATGGAGAAACCACGGAGATGTGGAGGTACCAGGAGGATGGAGAAACCATGGAGATGTGGAGGTACCAGGAGGATGGAGAAACCATGGAGATGTAGAGGTACCAGGAGGATGGAGAAACCATGGAGATGTGGAGGTACCAGGAGGATGGAGAAACCATGGAGATGTAGAGGTACCAGGAGGATGGAGAAACCATGGAGATGTGGAGGTACCAGGAGGATGGAGAAACCATGGAGATGTGGAGGTACCACCATGAGGACGGAGAAACCATGGGGCTGTGGAGGCACCATGGAGATATGGAGGCACAAAGAGGATGGCGGGGGGACACGGAGGCTTGGGGAGGTCCCCACCTGTTGAGGTCGCGGACGAGGTAGGGCTGGAGGTCGGCCGAGGGCCCCCGCAGCACCAGCCCCTTGGGGGGCAGGCGCTCGCCCTGGCTGGGCTGCCGCTGCAGGTGGGGGTTGCGCAGGGCCACGCTGATGTCCGTCAGCAGCCGCGGCAGCGGGCCCAGCTTCAGCAGCGCCTCCTGGAGAGGACAACCCCCGGTCTGCACCCACCCCATCCCCCACCAAGCCCAGGGAGCTCCCGTGGTGGGATGTGGATGGAGGGGACCTCAGGGAGCTCCCGTGGTGGGATATGGATGGATGGGACCTCAGGGACCTCCTGTGGTGGGATATGGATGGATGGGACCCCAGTGACCTCCCCTGATGGGACGTGGATGGATGGGACCTCAGGGACCACCTGTGGTGGGACAAGGGTGGATGGGACCTCAACGATCTCATGTGGTGGCCAGGGATAGGTGGGACCCCAATGACCTCCCCTGATGGGACATGGATGGATGGGACCTCAGGGACCTCCTGTGGTGGGACAAGGGTGGATGGGACCTCAACGATCTCATGTGGTGGCCAGGGATAGGTGGGAACCCAATGACCTCCCCTGATGGGACATGAATGGATGGGTCCTCAGGGAGCTCCCATGGTGGGATATGGATGGATGGAACCTCAGGGAGCTCCCGTGTTGGGATGTGGATGGAGGGGACCTCAACGAGCTCCCATGGTGGCCGCGGATAGGTGGGACTCCAGTGACCTCCCCTGATGGGACATGGATGGATGGGATGGAGGGGACCTTAGGGACCTCCCGTGGTGGGATGTGGATGGAGGGGACCTCAACGAGCTCCCCTGGTGGCCGCGGATAGGTGGAACCCCAGTGACCTCCCCTGATGGGACATAGATGGATGGGACCTCAGGGACTTCCCATGGTGGGATATGGATGGACGGGACCTCAGGGACCTCCCGTGGTGGGATATGGATGGATGGGACCTCAAAGATCTCCCATGGTGCCCAGGGATAGGTGGGACCCTGATGACCTCTTGTGGTGGGACATGGGTGGATGGGATCTCAGTGACCTTTCATGGTGGGATATGGATGGATGGGACCTCAACGATCTCCCGTGGTGGGATGTGGATGGATGGGATCTCAAAGATCTCCCTTGGTGGCCAGGATAGGTGGGACCCCAATGACCTTCCATGGTGGCATGCGGGTAGATAGGACTTCCATGACCACCTCTTGGGGGACAGCTATGAAAGGGACCCCAAAACGCCCTCCGGGGGCACCCGAAACCCTTCCCCAGGTAGAACCTGGACATCCAGGTGTGTGACGACCACCCAGGAGAGGACCTGGGGGTCTCCGGGGGTCTCGGGGGGTACCTTGCTGAGCTGGGACATGACCTCCCAGAGGAGGGCGTGCAGGGTGGAGAGCTCGCGGCCCAGGTCGATGTAGCCCTCGAAGCTGGTGCTGTTGGTCAGGGTGTCCAGGTTGGAGATCTCGTAGAGGAACTGCTGCATGCTGGCCCACTCCAGCTCCAGGAACTCGTTCATGAAGGCCATGTACTCCTCCTTGCTGCCAAACCTGGGAGGGAGCTCCGAGAGGTCCTCACCAGCCCCCTCGGACTGGCTGGTGTCCCCCCACAAACCCCATCTGGCACCCTGGGAACCTTCTGCTCCTCAAGCTTCCACGTGTCCCTTTGTAAAGCCACATCTGGGCTTCCTCCAGCTCTGCTGTTTGTTCTCCGTCCACCAACTCATCCATCCATCCATCCATCCATCCATCCATCCTTCCATCTTCCTTCCATCCATCTTCCATCCTTCCTTCCTTCCTTCTGCCCAACTCATCCATCCACCAACTCCTCCATCGTCTTCCACCGCCCACCCCTCACCCACCATCTCACGTGTCTCCCACTCAGCATCCATCAACTCACCCGTCTTCTGTTCACCTTCTCAGCCCATAAACTCCTTCACCCACCCGCTCAACCATCTTCTGTCCCTCAGCACCTCCTCTGTCCACCTTCCACCATTCATCTAGCAACTCACCCATCTGTCTTATCTCCATCCAGCCATCTTCCTTCCGACTCACGAAAATCAACTCGTTCATCTGTCTTCCACCCATTAACTCATCCAGCCATCTTCTCATCCATCCATCCCTCCATCCATCCACTCATCCATCCGTCCCTCCATCCCTCCATCATCCATCCATCCATCCATCTTCCACCCATTAACTCATCCATTTGTCTTCTGCTCATTAATTCATCCATCCCTCTTCCGCCTATTAACTCACCCAGCCATCTTCTCCCCATCACCCCATCCATCATCCATCCTTCCATCCATCCATCCATCCATCCATCCATCTATCCATCCATCCATCCATCCATCTTCCACCCATTAACTCACCCAGCCATCTTCTCCCCATCACCCCATCCATCATCCATCCTTCCATCCATCCATCCATCCATCCATCCATCCATCTATCCATCCATCCATCCATCTTCCACCCATTAACTCACCCAGTCATCTTCTCTCCATCCATCCATCCGTCCATCCATCCAACCATCCATTCTCCTTCCAACCATCTTCCATTCTCCATCCATCCCTCCATTCATCCATCATCCACCCATCCTTCCATCCATCCATCCATCCATCCCTCCATCCACCCATCCTTCCATCCATCCATCCATCCATCCACCCATCCTTCCATCCATCCATCCATCCATCCATCCATCCATCCATCCATTCTCTTTCCATCTTCCATTCTCCATCCACCCATCCTTCCATCCACCCATCCATCCATCCATCCATCCATTCTCCTTCCAACCATCTTCCATTCTCCATCCATCCCTCCATTCATCCATCATCCCTCCATCATCCATCCATCCATCCATCATCCATCCTTCCATCCATCCATCCATCCATCCTTCCATCCTTCCATCCATCTTCCACCCATTAACTCACCCAGCCATCTTCTCTCCATCCATCCATCCATTCTCCTTCCAACCATCTTCCATTCTCCATCCATCCATCCACCCATCCCTCCATCCATCCTTCCATCCATCCATCCATCCCTCCATCCCTCCCTCCCTCCATCCATCATCCTTCCATCCATCCATCATCCATCCATCCATCCATCATCCTTCCATCCATCCTTCCATCCATCCATCCATCCATCCATCCATCATCCTTCCATCCATCATCCATCAATCATCCATCCATCATTCATCCATCCATCCATCCATCATCCATCCATTCTCCTTCCAACCATCTTCCATTTTCCATCCATCCCTCCACTCATCCATCATCCCTCCATCCCTCCATCATCCTTCCATCCATCCATCCATCCCTCCATCCATCCTCCCTTCCTCCTTCCATCCATCCTCCTTATATCCATCATCCATCCATCCATCCCTCCATCCATCCATCCCTCCATCCATCCATCCATTCTCCTTCCAACCATCTTCCATTCTCCATCCATCCCTCCATTCATCCATCATCCCTCCATCCCTCCATCCATCCATCCACCCATCCCTCCATCCCTCCATCCACCCATCCTTCCATCCATCCATCCATCCATCCACCCACCCATCCATCCATCCCTCCATCCATCCTCCCTTCCTCCTTCCATCCATCCTCCTTATATCCATCATCCATCCATCCATCCCTCCATCCATCCATCCATCCATTCTCCTTCCAACCATCTTCCATTCTCCATCCATCCATCCCTCCATCCATCCTTCCATGCATCCATCCATCCCTCCATCCCTCCATCCCTCCATCCATCCTTCCATCTATCCTTCCATCCACCCATCCATCCCTCCATCCATCCATCATCCATCCATCCATCCATCATCCTTCCATCCATCCATCATCCATCCATCCATCATCCTTCCATCCATCCATCATCCATCCATCCATCCACCCATCCATCCATCCATCATCCATCCATCCATCATCCTTCCATCCATCCATCATCCTTCCATCCATCATCCTTCCATCCATCCATCATCCTTCCATCCATCATCCTTCCATCCATCCATCATCCTTCCATCCATCATCCTTCCATCCATCCATCATCCATCCATCCATCATCCATCCATCCCTCCATCCATCATCCATCCATCCATCATCCATCCATCCCTCCATCCATCATCCATCCCTCCATCCATCCCTCCACCCACCTATCCCCACACAGACCTGCAGACCCACCTTCCCTCCCACATCCTCCCCGCTGCGTCCCCCGCGTCCTTCCCTCCCGGGAGGCCCCTTTCTCCCGCGCTCACTTGGTGAAGTTGGCCAGGTTCTGGATGACCTTGGCGATGAGGGTGAGGGTGCGGGCGGTCTGCTCGTCCGGGTACTCCTGCATGAGGCCGAAGAGGCTGGGGGACATGACGGCCGGGCAGAGGAACCGCAGGAAGAGCGAGGCGCTGATCAGCCGGTCGGCGATGTCCTCCCGGCCCCGCTCGGCGCAGCGCAGCCGCCACGAGGCGAACACCTCCTTCAGCTCCCGCGGGAACACGCTGCGCGGTGGTGGAGACCACGAGGAGGTCACGCGCCACCAGGAGGACCATCGAGGACCTGTGCGGGGTTGTCCCCCCCCAGCCCCGAGGACTCACCAGTGGGAGTTGACCACCTTGCAGAGCGCCAGCTCGCAGCACATGCGCAGGTTGGCTTGGTGGTCGGCCAAGGTGGAGGCCGAGCACTTCATGGGGTCGACCTCGCAGTTCTCCTCGGACTCGTAGAGCGCCCGGATGAACTCGCCTGCGAGGAGGACGGGGGCGTCAGAAGGGACCTGCCCCACCGCCCCGCGGCCGTGAGAGGAGACCAAGCCAACCACCGCGTGACCACGCGGATAGGGACCTGGTGGTACGCTGGGTCTGAGGAACATCCAAGTGTCCCATCATCCAAGGGGCCCATCATCAAACCACCTCAGTGGTGGAGACACGGCCACGAGAAGGGCCACCCAACCATCTCATGAGCACCCAACCATCTCATCATGACCACAGTAAGGGGGTCACAGCCATGAGAGGGGATCTAACTGTCCCATGGCCATGAGAAGGGACCATCCAACCACCTCATGACCATGCCAATGGGGACCTGGTGATACACTGGGTCTGAGGATCATCCAAGTGTCCCATCATCCAAGGGTCCCATCATCAAACCAGCTCAGTGGTGGAGACACGGCCACGAGAAGGGCCACCCAACCATCTCATGAGCACCCAACCATCTCATCATGACCACAGTAAGGGGGTCACAGCCATGAGAATGGACCTAACTGTCCCATGGTCATGAGAAGGGACCACCCAACCATCTCATGACCACCCAACCATCTCATCATGACCACCCAACCATCTCATCATGAGCACCCAACCATCTCATCATGACCACAATAATGGGGTCACAGCCACAAGAAGGGCCACCCAACCACCTCATGAGCACCCAACCATCTCATCATGACCACAGTAAGGGGGTCACAGCCATGAGAGGGGACCTAACTGTCCCATGGTCATGAGAAGGGACCATCCAACCACCTCATGACCATGCCAGTGGGGACCTGGTGATACACTGGGTCTGAGGAACATCCAAGTGTCCCATTATCCAAGGGTCCCATCATCAAACCAGCTCAGTGGTGGAGACACGGCCACGAGAAGGGACACCCAACCATCTCATGAGCACCCAACCATCTCACCGTGACCACAATAATGGGGTCACAGAAACAAGAAGGGCCACCCAACCATCTCATGAGCACCCAACAATCTCATCATGACCACAATAATGGGGTCACAGCCATGAGAACGGACCTAACTGTCCCATGGCCATGAGAAGGGACCACCCAACCATCCCCTGACCATACCCATCAGGATCTAGCTACAAGCAGGGACTAGAAACCACCCAGCTATCCATTTATGAGGACACAGCCATGTTGGGGGGCCACCCACTGTCCCACAACCACGCTTGGGGCCTCCTGGCCATGATGGGGACCTCCCGGTGCCGGTGGAGCTCACCGATGGCGTCCTTGAGGTATTTCTGGCCGATGAGTTTCAGGTACTCCTCTATGGCTTTCGTGGCGAGGGTGTTTTCCCGGAAGATGAGGTGCTCCCGGTCCATGAAGCGATCCACCTCCGTCATGGCCATGTCCGACAGGAAGTCCTGCCCGTGGCCGTCAGGGCAGCCCCGAGGCCCGGCCACGTCCCAGCAGCCCCACCAGGCTGGCCCAGCCCCCTCTCCACGCATCCTTGTGTCTCCATCTTCTCTCCATCCATCCATCCATCCATCCATCCATCCATCCATCCATCCACCCTCCATTCATCCCTCTTCCATCTGTTCTCTACACCTTCTCCATCCATCCTCCCTCTCTTCATCCATCCACCCTCCATGTGTCTGGCCTCCACCCATCCAGTCCTCCACCCAATCCTCTCTCCAACCTTCCATGCCCCTTCCCTTTGTCTTCTACCTGCCCCCCATCTGTCTGTCTGTCCATCCTGCTCCATCCATTCATCCATCCTCCATTCATCCTCCTTCCATCCATCCATCCATCCATCCATCCATCCATCCATCCATCATCTCTCCATCCATCCATCCTCCATCCATCCATCCTCCTTCCATCCATCCATCCATCCATCCTCCTTATATCCATCCATCCATCCTCCTTCCATCCATCCATCCATCCTCCTTCCATCCATCCATCCTCCTTATAGCCATCCATCCATCCTCCTTCCATCCATCCATCCATCCTCCTTATATCCATCCATCCATCCTCCTTCCATCCATCCATCCATCCTCCTTCCATCCATCCATCCTCCTTCCATCCATCCATCCATCCATCCATCCATCATCCATTCTCCTTCCAACCATCTTCCATTCTCCAGCCACCCATTCACCCCATCAATCCATCCATCCATCCTTCCATCCATCCATCCATCCATCCATCCATCCATCCATCCATCCATCTATCCATCCTTCCTTCCTTCCATCCATCCATCCATCCGTCCATCCACCCATCAATCTATCCATCCATCCATCCACCCACCCATCAATCTATCCATCCATCCATCCATCCATCCTCCTTCCACCCATCATCCCTCCCTCCATCCATCAATCATCTCTCCATCCATCCATTCTCCTTCCAACCATCTTCCATTCTCCAGCCACCCATTCACCCCATCAATCCATCCATCATCCATCATCCATCTTCCATCCATCATCCCTCCCTCCATCTATCAATCATCTCTCCATCCATCCATCCATCCATCCTCCATCCATCCATCTTCCTTTTATCCATCCATCCATCCATCCATCTTCCTTTTATCCATCCATCCATCCATCCATCCATCCATCCTCCATCCATCCATCTTCCTTTTATCCATCCATCCATCCATCCATCCATCCATCCATCCTCCATCCATCCATCTTCCTTTTATCCATCCATCCATCCAACCATCTTCCTTTTATCCATCCATCCATCCATCCATCCATCAATCCATCCATCTTCCTTCCATCCTTCCTTCCTCCTTTAACCCATCCCTCTTCCTTCCACCCACCCACCCACCCATCCATCCATCCATCCATCCATCCATCCATCCATCCATCCATCCATCACCCATTCTCCTTCCACCCACCTTCCCTTCTCCATCCATCCATCCATCCATCCACCCCCATCCCTCCTCCTTCCCTCCCCCCCTCCCTCCTCCTCCTCCTCCTCCTCCCTCCCCACCTTGGCCTTCCCGGTGCTCTGCAGGATGTGCACCAGCGCGCAGGCCACCTCCTCCTTGCTCTTGACGCTGAGCACGGGCTCCAAGACGGCGCACAGCATCCGGTAATTATTGGTGACGTACTCGGCGAACTCCTTGTAGAGCTCCATGGGGAGGATGCTCATGGTCTGGAAGCGACTCTTGACCCGCAGGGCGGGACATCCCGCTTTGCTCTTGCTGCCGCTGGGCTGGCTGAGCGGGTACCACTGCTCGGCGAAGTGCCTGCCGGTGACGCTGGCGATGGGGATGCTCACCATGCCCACGTAGTTGCTCTTGTCCTTCTTGCGCTTCTTGTCCGTGTCCTTGTAGAGGTGGAGCCGGATGGTGCGCACCGAGGGCAGGTTGTTGAACTCGAAGTGCTCCCCCCAGAAGACGTTGTCGGTGCGCGCCTTGCTGGTGGTGCGGGCGTAGAGCATGTCGTCCAGGCACAGCTCGCAGTAGTAGCGCTTCTTGGGGGGCAGGTCGCGCGCCTCGATCACCCACAGCTTCAGGACGTTGTCCACCCGCCGGCTGTTGTCCTGCCGGGGGGCGCCGAGGGAGGGAGGTCAGCGGGGTTGGGGGGAAGGAGAAGGTTGGGGGGAGGTGGGGGGGGGTGCAGAGGGGGATGGTGACTCTGGGTTGGGGGACAAGCCCAGCTGAGCGGCCACCAGGACCAGGGACCTCAGGGGGCAGAGAATCATAGAGTCACCAGGTTGGAAGAGACCCCCAGGATCATGGAGTCCAACCATCCCCATCGATCACTGACCCGTGTCCCTCAGCGCCTCGTCCTCCCGGCCCTCAAACCCCTCAGGGAAGGGGACTCGACCCCCTCCCTCTTCCAGCTCCCAGCGACCCTTTCCATGAAGAATTCCATCCTGCTGTCCATCCTGAGGCTCCCCTGGTGGAGCTTGAGGCCGTTCCCTCCCGTCCTGTCCCCTGGCCCTTGGGAGAAGAGCCCAGCTCCCTCCTCTCCACAACCTCCTCTCAGGGAGTTGCAGAGAGCAATGAGGTCTCCCCTCAGCCTCCTCTTCTCCAGGATGAACCATCCCAGGTCCCTCAGACGTGTCCTCCAGCCCCTTCCCCAGCTCCGTTCCCTTCTCTGGCCTCGCTCCAGAGCCTCCACATCCTCCTTGTGGGGAGGGGCCCAGCACTGACCCCAGGACTCGAGGTTGGGTCTCCCCAGAGGGAGAAGAACCTCCCTGGCCCTGCTGGCCACGCCGGGGCTGCTCCAAGCCCAGATGCCCTTGGCCTCCTTGGCCCCCTGGGCCCCTGCTGGCTCCTGGTCAACCAACACCCCCAGGTCCTTCTCCTCCAGGAACCTTTCCAGCCAGACTTCTGGTCTGGAGCTGCTCAGGGTTGTTGTGCCCCAAGTGCAGGACCCGCCATTTGGCCTCGTTAAACCTCATCCCGTTGGTCTCAGCCCATGGATCCAGCCTTTCAGATCACCTGCCCACCAGGTGACTGTCCCCATCCTCACCGGCTGACCCGGTGGGTCATTTCCAACCTGGTCTATGATTCTATGATCTACCAGTTGGCCCTCCAACTCTTCCACTTGACCATTTCCAGCTCTTCCAGTTGACCATTTCCAACTCTTCCACTTGACCATTTCCAACTCTTCCAGCTGACCGTTTCCAACTCTTCCACTTGACCATTTCCAACTCTTCCACTTGACCATTTCCAACTCTTCCAGCTGACCGTTTCCAACTCTTCCACTTGACCACTTCCAACTCTTCCATTTGACCATTTCCAACTCTTCCAGCTGATCGTTTCCAACTCTACCAGTTGACCACCCCCATCCCCACCAGCTGACACCCCCTACCAGTCAACCATCCCCATCCCTACCTGCTGACCTTCCCCATCCCTCCCTGTTGACCATCTCCACCAGTTGACCACCCCCGCCGGCTGACCACGTCCATCTCTACAAGTCAACCACCTCCATCCACACCAGTTGACCACCCTCAACGGCCGATCGCCTCCACCCCGGCCATCCAACCATCCCGCCGCCTCCTCACCTTGTTGGGCTTCACCGCCCTCTGCAGGTTCTCGATCCATTTGTCCCTCTCGGCGGCCGAGCGGCAGGCGAAGCACTTGGTCCCCGAGGCCGTGGTCACCTACAGGCGACGGTCAACGGTGACGGGACCCCCCCCCCCCCCTGCAGCGGCGACGTCCGCACGGGTGCCGGGCAAGGTGGGAACCGTACCTCGAAGCAGAATTCTTGGCCCAGGATGCTGCTGTGGACGGCCTTGATGATGGAATCTTCATCCAGGTTGAGCTCCAGCGCCTCGGCCGCGCTGCTGGGACTCAGCAGGGACTCGTGGGAATGCGACTCCTTGAAGCTCTGCATCAGCCGGGCCCTGCGGGGGGACGTGGGGGGGACGCTCGGGGGGGGGTTGGTGGGGTGAGGCCGGGGGGGGTGTTGGGGGTGGATTTTGGGGGGGGTGGTGGGGTTGGAGGTGGTGCCCAAGGTTGGAGGAGAAGAAGAAGAGGGGGTGGTGGTGGTGACATGCGAGTTGAGGGGGTGACGGTGGCTTTTTTTGGTTTTTTTTTTTGGGGGGGGGGGGGGGTACCTGGGGCATCCGCGCGGGACCTGGGGACGCGTCCGCAGCGCCGGGACGGACAGAGAGACACAGAGTCAGGGCGGGGGCCGGAGAAGTTGGGGGGGGGGGGGGGACACCTGATTGGGGGAGGTGGGGAGGGGGGGGAAAACCCAGGGGAGACCCCCCCACCCCGACACCCCGACACCCCCCCCGCCCCCGGCGGCGCCGACCCAGGGAAGGACCCCAAAAACAGGGGGGACCCCAGGATCTGCACCCCCCAAAACAGGGGGACTCAAGCATCAAGACCCCCCAAAAAAAGGGGGACCCCAGCATCTGCCCCCCCCAAAATAGGGGGACCCCAGCATTGGATCCCCCAAAATATAGGGGGACCCCAGGATTTGCATCCCCACAAAAACAAGGAGACCCAGGCATCAGGACCTCAAAAAACAGGGGGACCCCAGCATCTGCCCCCCCCCAAAAAGAGGGGGACTCAGGCATCAAGACCCCCAAAAAAAAGGGGGACCCCAGCATCTGCCCCCCCCCCCAAAATAGGGGGATCCCAGCATTGGCTCCCCCAAAATAGGGGGACCCCAGGATTTGCACCCCCCCAAAAACAAGGAGATTCAGGCATCAAGACCCCAAAAAAAAGGGGGACCCCAGCATCTGCCCCCCCCCCCAAAATAGGGGGACCCCAGCATTGGATCCCCCAAAATATAGGGGGACCCCAGGATTTGCATCCCCACAAAAACAAGGAGACCCAGGCATCAGGACCTCAAAAAACAGGGGGACCCCAGCATCTGCCCCCCCCAAAATAGGGGGACCCCAGCATTGGCTCCTCCAAAATACGGGGACCCCAGCATCTGCCCCCCCCAAAATAGAGGGACCCCAGCATTGGCTCCCCCAAAATAGGGGGACCCCAGGATCTCCCCACCCCAAAACAGGGGGACTCAAGCATCAAGACCCCAAAAAAAAGGGGGACCCCAGCATCTGCCCCCCCCAAAATAGGGGGACCCCAGCATTGGCTCCCCCAAAATAGGGGGACCCCAGGATTTGCACCCCCCAAAAAAAGGAAGACCCAGGCATCAGGACCCCAAAAAACAGGGGGACCCCAGCATCTGCCCCCCCCAAAATATAGGGGGACCCCAGGACTTGCATCCCCCCAAAACCAGGGAGACCCAGGCATCAGGACCCCAAAAAACAGGGGGACCCCAGCATCTGCCCCCCCAAAACAGGGGGGCAGAGACCCCAATACAGGGGGACCCCACGATCTGCCACCCCCCAAAACAGGAGGACCCAGGCATCAAGACCCCAAAAAGAGGGGGACTCAGTATCTGCACCCCCAAAAAACAGGGGGACCTCAACATTGCCCCCCCCAAAATGAGGGAGCAGGGACCCCAAAACAGGGACACCCAGTATCTTCCCCCCTAGAAGAGGGGGACCCCAGGATCTGCCCCCCCCAAAACCAGGGGGACTTAAGCACTGAGCCCCCCAAAACCAGGGGGACCCCAGGATCTCCCCCCCCCCCAGGATCCAGGCCCCCCCCAAAACAGGGGGACCCGAGTGTCCCTCATCCAGGCACCTCAAAACTAGAGGGACCCCAGTTTCTGCCCCCCCAAAATCCAGGGACCCCAAAACAGGGGGACCCCAGTGTCTACCCCCCTCCCCAGAAGAGGGGGACCTAGTATCTACCCGACCCCAAAACAGGGGGACCCAGGCATCCAAACACCCCCAAAACTGGGGAACCCCCACATCCAGGCACCCCCAAACTCGGGGGGGGGCTTAGGCATTTGCCCCCCCAAAAAACAGGGGGACCCAAGTCTCCCTCATCCAGACCCCCCCAAAACCAGGGGCACCCCAACATCTGTCCCTCTTCTCCTCAAAAGAGGGGGCCCCAGGCTTTTGCCCCCCCAAAACTGGGGGGTCCAGACATTTAACCCCCCCTAAAACCAGTGGAATTCAGGGGTTTGACCCCCCCCAAACAGGGGGATCCAGACATTTACCCCCCCAAAACCAGAGGAACCCCAATATCTCTCCCTCTTCCCCTCAAAACAGGGGGACCCAGGCTTTACCCCCCCAAAACAGGGGGATCCAGACATTCCCCCCCCCCCCCAAACAGGTGCCCCAGATATTTGCCCCCCAAAACCTGGGGGCCCCAGGCTTTTGCCCCCCCAAAACAGGGGGATCCAGACATTCCCCCCCCCCCAAATCCAGGGGTTCCCAGGGTTTTGCCCCCCCCAAATCCAGGGCTCCCAGCCCCCCCCCCCCCCCCCCCAGGTCGCTGCTGCAGCGAAGCCGCCCCCGGTCTCTATTTTTATCCCCGGGGCTGCGTAAGCAACGTCCCCGCTGTGTCCCCAGCCCTGTCCCCAGCCCTGTCCCCGTCACCGACACCCTGTCACCCACCCCCCCACCCCCCCCCCCCAAAGCCTGAGGGGGTGGCACCGCTAAAAATAACCCCCCCCGAGCTGAAATCCTCACCCATGGGGACAAGGGACAGAGCCCAGGGACAAGGGACACAGCTCAGGGGACAAGGGACACCCCCTCCAGGGCGTCCCCCTGGGGGTTGGGGACAAGGGACATGCCAGGGGACAAGGGACACAGCTCAGGGGACAAGGGACACCCCCTCCAGGGCATCCCTCTAGGGTTGGGGACAAGAGACACAGCCCAGGGGACAAGGGACACCCCCTCCAGGGTGTCCCCCTGGGGTGAGGACAAGGGACACAGCTCAGAGGACAAGGGACACCCCCTCCAGAGTGTCCCCCTGGGGTTGGGGACAAGGGACACAGCTCAGGGGACAAGGGACACCCCCTCCAGGGTGTCCCCCTGGGGTTGGGGACAAGGGACACAGCCCAGGGGACACGGGACACCCCCTCCAGGGCATCCCCTTGGGGTTGGGGACAAGGGACACCCCAGGGGACAAGGGACACAGCTCAGGGGACAAGGGACACCCCCTCCAGGACATCCCCCTGAAGTTGGGGACAAGGGACACAGGCCAGGGGACAAGAGACACCCCCTTCAGGGTGTCCCCCTGGGGTTGGGGACAAGGGACACAGACCAGGGGACATCCCAGGGGACAAGGGACCCAGTGGGGACCAGCCGTGGGGATGGGGGACAAGGGACAGAGGACAGACACCTCAGGGACACCCCTTGGGGACAGGGGACGTCCCCTTGGGAACCACCTCGGGGTAAGGGACAAGAGATGTCCCCCTGGGGACAAGGGACACCTGGAACAGCGAGGAGCTGTGGCTCCAAGGGACAGGAACAAGGGACATCCTTGGGGACAAAGGGACAGAGCTCTGAGCCCAGGGTCCGTCTCTGGGGACAAGGGACACCCTTGGGGACAAGGAAACCCCTTGGGGACAAGGGACATCGCAGGGGACAGCAAGGACAGGGCCTGTCCCCATCGGTGGTGACGGTGACGGGGACACCGGGACAGGTGCCACCTGAATATCGAAGTCCCCAAACCTGCACCAGAGCCACCTGGGAGCCAGGACTGTCCCCAAACCCACCCTGGTGCCACCACGAGACCAGGACCGTCCCCACCCTGGTGCCAGCGCTGTCCCCGTGTCACCAACCCCTCCCCCAGCCCAACCTGGTGCCTCGACCTCATCCCCTCCATGTCCCCACGTGTCCTCTCAACATCCCTTTGATGTCCCCACTCCATCCCCACTCCACCTCCACGTGTCCCCTCTCCATCTGCTGTCCCCTCGATGTCCCCGCTCTGTTTCTACTCCATCCCTTCACTGTCCCCTTGATGTCCCCTCTCCAGTCCCTCGCTGTCCCTTCTCCAGCCCCTCTCCATCGCCTTGATGTCCCCTCTCCATCCTGTCTCCATTCCCTCTCCATCCCCTTGATGTCCTCTCTAAATTCCCTCAATGTCCCCTCTCCATCCCCTGATGTCCCCTCACATCCCCTCTCCATCCCTTTGATGACCCCTTGATGTCCCCTCACATCCCCTCTCCATCCCTTTGATGACCCCTTGATGTCCCCTCTCTGCCCCCTCTCCATCCCCTCGATGCCTCCACTCCATCCCTACTCCATCTCCATGTGTCTCCTCACTGTCCCTTTGATGTCCCCTCTCCATCCTGTCGATGTCCCCTCTCCATCCCCTCTCCATCCCCTCTCTATCCCCTCTCCACCCCCTCTCCATTCCTTTGATGTCCCCTCTCCATCCCCTTGATGTCCCCTCTCCATCCCCTCTCCATCCCTTTGATGACCCCTTGATGTCCCCTCACATCCCCTCTCTGTCCCCTCTGCATCCCTTTGATGACCCCTTGATGTCCCCTCTCCGTCCCCTCTCCATTCCCTCGATGCCTCCATTCCATCCCTACTCCATCTCCATGTGTCTCCTCACTGTCCCTTTGATGTCCCCTCTCCATCCTGTCGATGTCCCCTCTCCATCCTCTTTCCATCCCCTCTCCATCCCTTTGATGTCCCCTCTCCATCCCCTTGATGTCCCCTCTGAATTCCCTCAATGTCCCCTCTCCATCCCCTCGATGCCCCCTCTCCATCCCCTTGATGTCCCTCTGAATTCCCTTGATGTCCCCTCTCAATTCCCTCTCCATCCACTCTCCAACCCCGTGATGTCCCCTCTCCATCCCCTTGATGTCCCTCTGAATTCCCTCAATGTCCCCTCTCCATCCCCTTGATATCCCTCTGAATTCCCTCGATGTCCCCTCTCCATCCCCTCTCTATCCCCTCTCCATCCCTTTGATGTCCCCTCTCTCCATCCCCTCTCCATCCCCTCTCCATCCCCTCTCCATCCCCTTGATGTCCCCTCTCCATCCTCTCTCCATCCCCTCTCCATCCCCTTGATGTCCCCTCTCCATCCCCTTGATGTCCCCTCTCCATCCCCTCTCCATCCCCTCTCCATCCCCTCTCCATCCCTTTGATGCCCCCTTGATGTCCCCTCTCTCCATCCCCTCTCCATCCCTTTGATGTCCCCTCTCTCCATCCCCTCTCCATCCCCTTGATGCCCCCCTCCCGGTGTCCCCTCCCGGCGTCCCCTCCCGGCGTCCCCACCTGTCGTGGTCGGCGCTGCGGAAGCGGGGCAGGATCTGCCGGAAGCTGCTGGTTCTGTCCAGCTTGGGTTGGCTCTTGGTGCGCTTGATGGAGCTCTTGAGGCGGCGGCTCAGGAAGCCTTGCTGGGGTACAGGCGGCTGAGGGGGGGGGCGCGGCACGGGGGGACCGCGCCGGCGGGGGTTACCGTGGCAACGGGATGCAGGGGGGGGGTGGGTGTGTGGCGTGGAGGACCGGGGTTGCCACGGCGACAGGTGCCAGGGGGTTGACGCGGCCACCTAGGGGCATCCTGGACAACCAGGGTTGCCACGGCGACGGGTAGGATGGGGTTACCGCGGCAACGGGGACCGGAGGGCCGGGGGTTACCATGGCAACGGGATGTATGGGGTGTGGGATATAGGTCTAGGGTCATCCAGTAGGAGCGGGGTTGCCATGGTGATGGGTAGGATGGCGTTACCATGGCAACGGGGACTGTAGGGCCGAGGTTACCGTGGCAACGGGTACCATAGGGCCAGGGTTACCCATAGCAACGGGATGTATAGGGTATAGGGTATAGGACTAGGGTCATCATCTAGGACCAGGGTTGCCATGGTGATGGGTAGGATGGGGTTACCATGGCAACGGGGACTGTAGGGCCGAGGTTACCGTGGCAACGGGTACCATAGGGCCATGGTTACCATAGCAACGGGATGTATAGGGTATAGGACTAGGGTCATCCAGTAGGAGCGGGGTTGCCATGGTGATGGGTAGGATGGGGTTACCATGGCAACGGGGGCAGTGGGGCTGAGGTTACCATGGCAATGGGTACCATAGGGCCATGGTTACCATAGCAACGGGATGTATAGGGTATAGGACTAGGGTCATCCAGTAGGAGCGGGGTTGCCATGGTGATGGGTAGGCTGGGGTTACCATGGCAACGGGATGTATAGGACTAGGGGCATCACACAAGAACAGGGACGCCACCATTCTGGGTAGGATGGGGTTACCATGGCAACGGGTACCATAGGGCCAGGGTTCTCGTGGCAACGGGTACCACAGGGCCAGAGTTACCATAGCAACGGGACGTATAGGACTAGGGGCATCCTGTAGGACCGGGGTTGCCATGGTGATGGGTAAGACGGGGTTACCACGGCAACGGGTACCATAGGGCCGTGGTTACCGTAGCAACGGGATGTATGGGACTAGGGTCAGCCTAGAGGCCCAGGGACGCCGCGGGTGATGGGTAGGATGGGGTTACCATGGCAACGGGGTCATCCCAGGCTCGCCAAGGTAGGATGGGGTTACCATGGCAACGGGATGTCTAGGGTCATCCTGTAGGCCCCGGGGTTGCCATGGCAACGGGTACCACAGGCCGCCGTGCCCCCTAGCAACGCCGTTCCCGTGGCGACGGGTACCACAGGCCGAGGGTTCCCGTGGCAACAGGGATGCGGAGGCCCAGGGGTAACCACGGCAACAAGGGTGTGCGGTGATGGATTGGGGGGTTGGGGGGGTAGGACCATAAGGACAGGGATGCGGGGTGGGGGGTGGTAACCGTGGCAACAAACGTGTGCTGGGGGGGGGGGGGGGTGGGATGTCGGTTGCCATGGCGACAGGCGTGTGCTCACCGAGGGTCGGAAAGGGGGCGCCGGCCCCTCCATGCTGATGCTCGGCTGCTTCCCGCCTGGGACGCTCTTCCTGCGGGAGCGGCCGCCGTGGTAATCTGGGGGGGGGGCGGGGGGGGGGGGGTGGCAAGAAGGAGATTGAGGGGGGGGGGCAGGGGGGTAGGACCCCCCCAAACCCCCCCTTTTCAGCTCCAACCCCCCCCCAAAACCCCAAAACCCCAAATCCCCCCCCCACCCCGATCCCCATCCCACTCCATCCCATCTCTATCCAACCCCCCCCCTCCAAAGAAAGGATTGGGGGGGGGGGGCAGGACCCCCCCCCAGCACCCAATTCCCCCTCATCCCATCTCCACCCCCCCCAAAAGAAGGATTTGGGGGGGACAGGGACCCCCCCCAGCACCCCAATTCCCCCTCATCCCATCTCCACCCCCCCCAAAAGGAGGATTTGGGGGGGGCAGGACCCCCCCCCCAGCACCCCAATTCCCCCTCATCCCATCTCCACCCCCCCCAAAAGAAGGATTTGGGGGGGGGCAGGACCCCCCCCAGCACCCCAAATCCCCCCCCCACACTCCCTTATCCCATCTCCACCCCCCCCAAGGAAGAATTTTGGGGGGGGGGCAAGCATTGGGGGGGGGGAGGAGGGAGTTGGGGGGGGCAGGACCCCCCCCCAGCACCCCCAACCCCCCCCAGATACCCCCTCAAATCCCCCCCCTCACCCCCAACCCCCCCCAAATCCCCCATCCCATGTCCCCTCACCCCCCCCAGGAAGGATTTTTGGGGGGGGGGGGGCTCAGCACTGGGGGGGGGGGAGGGGCAAGAATTGGGGGGGGGAGGGGGAAGGATTTGGGGGGGGGGGCAGCATCCAGGGGGGGGATTTGGGGGATCCTGGGAGGGGCTGGGGGTCCCCCCAGCTCTGCTCCCCCCATTTCAGCCCCCCCCATTTTTGCTCCCCCCCCTCCATTTTTGGGGTCCCCTTCAATTTTGGGTCCCCCCCCATTTTTTACCCCCCAGCTTTTTACCCCCATTCCTTCTCCCCCCAATTTCTACCCCCTAATTTTTTTACCCCCCAATTTCTTACCCCCCCATTTTTTACCCCCCTATTTTTTACCCCCATTTCTTCTCCCCCAATTTTTACCCCCATTTTTTTACCCCCATTTCTTCATCCCCATTTTTTACCCCCAATTTCTTCTCCCCCCACATTTTTACCCCCCAATATTTCATTTTTTACCCCCATATTTCATTTTTTACCCCCATATTTCATTTTTTACCCCTCAATATTTCATTTTTTACCCCAATATTTCATTTTTTACCCCTC
Organism: Phaenicophaeus curvirostris; assembly: GCF_032191515.1. NCBI lineage: Eukaryota > Metazoa > Chordata > Aves > Cuculiformes > Cuculidae > Phaenicophaeus > Phaenicophaeus curvirostris. Next base: position 517 of record NW_027206973.1, on the reverse strand, counting down.
AATATTTCATTTTTTACCCCAATATTTCATTTTTTACCCCCCAATATTTCATTTTTACCCCCCCAATATTTCATTTTTTACCCCCCATTCCTTCTCCTACATTTTTTAACCCCATTTTTTACCCCCTCATTTCTTCTCCCTCATTTTTTACCCCCTATTTTTACCCCCTATTTTTACCCCCTCATTTTTTACCCCCTCATTTTTTACTCCCCATTTCTCCCTCCCCATTCCCCCCCTTATTTTTTCCCCATATTTTATCCCCAATTTTTTATCCCAAATTTTTTACCCCCTAATTTTTTATCCCAATTTTTTTACCCCAACTCCTTATCCCCAATTTTTTTACCCCAACTCCTTATCCCAATTTTTTTACCCCAACTTTTTATCCCAATTTTTTTACCCCCTTTCATCCCCAATTTTTTATCCCCAATTTTTTATCCCCAATTTTTTATCCCCAATTTTCATCCCCAATTTTTCATCCCAATTTTTCATCCCATTTCTTCTCCCCCATTTTTTTACC
>NW_027206972.1:0-94972 GCF_032191515.1 Phaenicophaeus curvirostris | reverse complement strand
CACTGCAAGCTGCAGATTCCCTCCTAACAGCAAGCTTTAGGATAGGGTACTGAATTGTAACTTACTTTCGCCTAATAATGCGATTTTGGCAAAGAGAGTATCTCCCGCAGGGAAGCTGCTACCATCAAATGTTTGCCCTCATTAGACTCCCCTCTGGAAGCGCTTTCACGGCAAGCTGCAGATTCCCTCCTAACAGCAAGCTTTAGGATAGGGTACTGAATTGTAACTTACTTTCGCCTAATAATGCGATTTTGGCAAAGAGAGTATCTCCCGCAGGGAAGCTGCTACCATCAAATGTTTGCCCTCGTTAGACTCCCCTCTGGAAGCGCTGTCACTGCAAGCTGCAGATTCCCTCCTAACAGCAAGCTTTAGGATAGGGTACTGAATTGTAACTTACTTTCGCCTAATAATGCGATTTTGGCAAAGATAGTATCTCCCGCAGGGAAGCTGCTACCATCAAATGTTTGCCCTCATTAGACTCCCCTCTGGAAGCGCTTTCACTGCAAGCTGCAGATTCCCTCCTAACAGCAAGCTTTAGGATAGGGTACTGAATTGTAACTTACTTTCGCCTAATAACGCGATTTTGGCAAAGAGAGTATCTCCCGCAGGGAAGCTGCTACCATCAAATGTTTGCCCTCATTAGACTCCCCTCTGGAAGCGCTTTCACGGCAAGCTGCAGATTCCCTCCTAACAGCAAGCTTTAGGATAGGGTACTGAATTGTAACTTACTTTCGCCTAATAATGCGATTTTGGCAAAGAGAGTATCTCCCGCAGGGAAGCTGCTACCATCAAATGTTTGCCCTCATTAGACTCCCCTCTGGAAGCGCTTTCACTGCAAGCTGCAGATTCCCTCCTAACAGCAAGCTTTAGGATAGGGTACTGAATTGTAACTTACTTTCGCCTAATAATGCGATTTTGGCAAAGAGAGTATCTCCCGCAGGGAAGCTGCTACCATCAAATGTTTGCCCTCATTAGACTCCCCTCTGGAAGCGCTTTCACTGCAAGCTGCAGATTCCCTCCTAACAGCAAGCTTTAGGATAGGGTACTGAATTGTAACTTACTTTCGCCTAATAATGCGATTTTGGCAAAGAGAGTATCTCCCGCAGGGAACCTGCTACCATCAAATGTTTGCCCTCATTAGACTCCCCTCTGGAAGCGCTTTCACTGCAAGCTGCAGATTCCCTCCTAACAGCAAGCTTTAGGATAGGGTACTGAATTGTAACTTACTTTCGCCTAATAATGCGATTTTGGCAAAGAGAGTATCTCCCGCAGGGAAGCTGCTACCATCAAATGTTTGCCCTCATTAGACTCCCCTCTGGAAGCGCTTTCACGGCAAGCTGCAGATTCCCTCCTAACAGCAAGCTTTAGGATAGGGTACTGAATTGTAACTTACTTTCGCCTAATAATGCCATTTTGGAAAAGAGAGTATCTCCCGCAGGGAAGCTGCTACCATCAAATGTTTGCCCTCATTAGACTCCCCTCTGGAAGCGCTTTCACGGCAAGCTGCAGATTCCCTCCTAACAGCAAGCTTTAGGATAGGGTACTGAATTGTAACTTACTTTCGCCTAATAATGCGATTTTGGCAAAGAGAGTATCTCCCGCAGGGAAGCTGCTACCATCAAATGTTTGCCCTCATTAGACTCCCCTCTGGAAGCGCTTTCACGGCAAGCTGCAGATTCCCTCCTAACAGCAAGCTTTAGGATAGGGTACTGAATTGTAACTTACTTTCGCCTAATAATGCGATTTTGGCAAAGAGAGTATCTCCCGCAGGGAAGCTGCTACCATCAAATGTTTGCCCTCGTTAGACTCCCCTCTGGAAGCGCTGTCACTGCAAGCTGCAGATTCCCTCCTAACAGCAAGCTTTAGGATAGGGTACTGAATTGTAACTTACTTTCGCCTAATAATGCGATTTTGGCAAAGAGAGTATCTCCCGCAGGGAAGCTGCTACCATCAAATGTTTGCCCTCATTAGACTCCCCTCTGGAAGCGCTTTCACGGCAAGCTGCAGATTCCCTCCTAACAGCAAGCTTTAGGATAGGGTACTGAATTGTAACTTACTTTCGCCTAATAATGCGATTTTGGCAAAGAGAGAGTATCTCCCGCAGGGAAGCTGCTACCATCAAATGTTTGCCCTCGTTAGACTCCCCTCTGGAAGCGCTTTCACTGCAAGCTGCAGATTCCCTCCTAACAGCAAGCTTTAGGATAGGGTACTGAATTGTAACTTACTTTCGCCTAATAATGCGATTTTGGCAAAGAGAGTATCTCCCGCAGGAAGCTGCTACCATCAAATGTTTGCCCTCATTAGACTCCCCTCTGGAAGCGCTTTCACGGCAAGCTGCAGATTCCCTCCTAACAGCAAGCTTTAGGATAGGGGTACTGAATTGTAACTTACTTTCGCCTAATAATGCGATTTTGGCAAAGAGAGTATCTCCCGCAGGGAAGCTGCTACCATCAAATGTTTGCCCTCGTTAGACTCCCCTCTGGAAGCGCTTTCACGGCAAGCTGCAGATTCCTCCTAACAGCAAGCTTTAGGATAGGGTACTGAATTGTAACTTACTTTCGCCTAATAATGCGATTTTGGCAAAGAGAGTATCTCCCGCAGGGAAGCTGCTACCATCAAATGTTTGCCCTCATTAGACTCCCCTCTGGAAGCGCTTTCACGGCAAGCTGCAGATTCCCTCCTAACAGCAAGCTTTAGGATAGGGTACTGAATTGTAACTTACTTTCGCCTAATAATGCGATTTTGGCAAAGAGAGTATCTCCCGCAGGGAAGCTGCTACCATCAAATGTTTGCCCTCATTAGACTCCCCTCTGGAAGCGCTTTCACTGCAAGCTGCAGATTCCCTCCTAACAGCAAGCTTTAGGATAAGGTACTGAATTGTAACTTACTTTCGCCTAATAATGCGATTTTGGCAAAGAGAGTATCTCCCGCAGGGAAGCTGCTACCATCAAATGTTTGCCCTCATTAGACTCCCCTCTGGAAGCGCTTTCACGGCAAGCTGCAGATTCCCTCCTAACAGCAAGCTTTAGGATAGGGTACTGAATTGTAACTTACTTTCGCCTAATAACGCGATTTTGGCAAAGAGAGTATCTCCCGCAGGGAAGCTGCTACCATCAAATGTTTGCCCTCATTAGACTCCCCTCTGGAAGCGCTTTCACGGCAAGCTGCAGATTCCCTCCTAACAGCAAGCTTAGGATAGGGTACTGAATTGTAACTTACTTTCGCCTAATAATGCGATTTTGGCAAAGAGAGTATCTCCCGCAGGGAAGCTGCTACCATCAAATGTTTGCCCTCGTTAGACTCCCCTCTGGAAGCGCTTTCACTGCAAGCTGCCGATTCCCTCCTAACAGCAAGCTTTAGGATAGGGTACTGAATTGTAACTTACTTTCGCCTAATAATGCGATTTTGGCAAAGAGAGTATCTCCCGCAGGGAAGCTGCTACCATCAAATGTTTGCCCTCATTAGACTCCCCTCTGGAAGCGCTTTCACGGCAAGCTGCAGATTCCCTCCTAACAGCAAGCTTTAGGATAGGGTACTGAATTGTAACTTACTTTCGCCTAATAATGCGATTTTGGCAAAGAGAGTATCTCCCGCAGGGAAGCTGCTACCGTCAAATGTTTGCCCTCATTAGACTCCCCTCTGGAAGCGCTGTCACTGCAAGCTGCAGATTCCCTCCTAACAGCAAGCTTTAGGATAGGGTACTGAATTGTAACTTACTTTCGCCTAATAATGCGATTTTGGCAAAGAGAGTATCTCCCGCAGGGAAGCTGCTACCATCAAATGTTTGCCCTCATTAGACTCCCCTCTGGAAGCGCTTTCACGGCAAGCTGCAGATTCCCTCCTAACAGCAAGCTTTAGGATAGGGTACTGAATTGTAACTTACTTTCGCCTAATAAGGCGATTTTGGCAAAGAGAGTATCTCCCGCAGGGAAGCTGCTACCGTCAAATGTTTGCCCTCGTTAGACTCCCCTCTGGAAGCGCTGTCACTGCAAGCTGCAGATTCCCTCCTAACAGCAAGCTTTAGGATAGGGTACTGAATTGTAACTTACTTTCGCCTAATAATGCGATTTTGGCAAAGAGAGTATCTCCCGCAGGGAAGCTGCTACCATCAAATGTTTGCCCTCATTAGACTCCCCTCTGGAAGCGCTTTCACTGCAAGCTGCAGATTCCCTCCTAACAGCAAGCTTTAGGATAGGGTACTGAATTGTAACTTACTTTCGCCTAATAACGCGATTTTGGCAAAGAGAGTATCTCCCGCAGGGAAGCTGCTACCATCAAATGTTTGCCCTCGTTAGAATCCCCTCTGGAAGCGCTGTCACTGCAAGCTGCAGATTCCCTCCTAACAGCAAGCTTTAGGATAGGGTACTGAATTGTAACTTACTTTCGCCTAATAATGCGATTTTGGCAAAGAGAGTATCTCCCGCAGGGAAGCTGCTACCATCAAATGTTTGCCCTCATTAGACTCCCCTCTGGAAGCGCTTTCACGGCAAGCTGCAGATTCCCTCCTAACAGCAAGCTTTAGGATAGGGTACTGAATTGTAACTTACTTTCGCCTAATAAGGCGATTTTGGCAAAGAGAGTATCTCCCGCAGGGAAGCTGCTACCATCAAATGTTTGCCCTCATTAGACTCCCCTCTGGAAGCGCTTTCACTGCAAGCTGCAGATTCCCTCCTAACAGCAAGCTTTAGGATAGGGTACTGAATTGTAACTTACTTTCGCCTAATAATGCGATTTTGGCAAAGAGAGTATCTCCCGCAGGGAAGCTGCTACCATCAAATGTTTGCCCTCGTTAGACTCCCCTCTGGAAGCGCTTTCACTGCAAGCTGCAGATTCCCTCCTAACAGCAAGCTTTAGGATAGGGTACTGAATTGTAACTTACTTTCGCCTAATAATGCGATTATGGCAAAGAGAGTATCTCCCGCAGGGAAGCTGCTACCATCAAATGTTTGCCCTCATTAGACTCCCCTCTGGAAGCGCTTTCACTGCAAGCTGCAGATTCCCTCCTAACAGCAAGCTTTAGGATAGGGTACTGAATTGTAACTTACTTTCGCCTAATAATGCGATTTTGGCAAAGAGAGTATCTCCCGCAGGGAAGCTGCTACCATCAAATGTTTGCCCTCGTTAGACTCCCCTCTGGAAGCGCTTTCACTGCAAGCTGCAGATTCCCTCCTAACAGCAAGCTTTAGGATAGGGTACTGAATTGTAACTTACTTTCGCCTAATAACGCGATTTTGGCAAAGAGAGTATCTCCCGCAGGGAAGCTGCTACCATCAAATGTTTGCCCTCATTAGACTCCCCTCTGGAAGCGCTTTCACGGCAAGCTGCAGATTCCCTCCTAACAGCAAGCTTTAGGATAGGGTACTGAATTGTAACTTACTTTCGCCTAATAATGCGATTTTGGCAAAGAGAGTATCTCCCGCAGGGAAGCTGCTACCGTCAAATGTTTGCCCTCATTAGACTCCCCTCTGGAAGCGCTTTCACTGCAAGCTGCAGATTCCCTCCTAACAGCAAGCTTTAGGATAGGGTACTGAATTGTAACTTACTTTCGCCTAATAATGCGATTATGGCAAAGAGAGTATCTCCCGCAGGGAAGCTGCTACCATCAAATGTTTGCCCTCATTAGACTCCCCTCTGGAAGCGCTTTCACTGCAAGCTGCAGATTCCCTCCTAACAGCAAGCTTTAGGATAGGGTACTGAATTGTAACTTACTTTCGCCTAATAATGCGATTTTGGCAAAGAGAGTATCTCCCGCAGGGAAGCTGCTACCATCAAATGTTTGCCCTCAAGAGACTCCCCTCTGGAAGCGCTTTCACTGCAAGCTGCAGATTCCCTCCTAACAGCAAGCTTTAGGATAGGGTACTGAATTGTAACTTACTTTCGCCTAATAATGCGATTTTGGCAAAGAGAGTATCTCCCGCAGGGAAGCTGCTACCATCAAATGTTTGCCCTCGTTAGACTCCCCTCTGGAAGCGCTTTCACGGCAAGCTGCAGATTCCCTCCTAACAGCAAGCTTTAGGATAGGGTACTGAATTGTAACTTACTTTCGCCTAATAATGCGATTTTGGCAAAGAGACTATCTCCCGCAGGGAAGCTGCTACCATCAAATGTTTGCCCTCATTAGACTCCCCTCTGGAAGCGCTTTCACGGCAAGCTGCAGATTCCCTCCTAACAGCAAGCTTTAGGATAGGGTACTGAATTGTAACTTACTTTCGCCTAATAATGCGATTTTGGCAAAGAGAGTATCTCCCGCAGGGAAGCTGCTACCGTCAAATGTTTGCCCTCATTAGACTCCCCTCTGGAAGCGCTTTCACTGCAAGCTGCAGATTCCCTCCTAACAGCAAGCTTTAGGATAGGGTACTGAATTGTAACTTACTTTCGCCTAATAATGCGATTTTGGCAAAGAGAGTATCTCCCGCAGGGAAGCTGCTACCATCAAATGTTTGCCCTCATTAGACTCCCCTCTGGAAGCGCTTTCACTGCAAGCTGCAGATTCCCTCCTAACAGCAAGCTTTAGGATAGGGTACTGAATTGTAACTTACTTTCGCCTAATAATGCGATTTTGGCAAAGAGAGTATCTCCCGCAGGGAAGCTGCTACCATCAAATGTTTGCCCTCATTAGACTCCCCTCTGGAAGCGCTTTCACGGCAAGCTGCAGATTCCCTCCTAACAGCAAGCTTTAGGATAGGGTACTGAATTGTAACTTACTTTCGCCTAATAATGCGATTTTGGCAAAGAGAGTATCTCCCGCAGGGAAGCTGCTACCATCAAATGTTTGCCCTCATTAGACTCCCCTCTGGAAGCGCTTTCACGGCAAGCTGCAGATTCCCTCCTAACAGCAAGCTTTAGGATAGGGTACTGAATTGTAACTTACTTTCGCCTAATAATGCGATTTTGGCAAAGAGAGTATCTCCCGCAGGGAAGCTGCTACCATCAAATGTTTGCCCTCATTAGACTCCCCTCTGGAAGCGCTTTCACTGCAAGCTGCAGATTCCCTCCTAACAGCAAGCTTTAGGATAGGGTACTGAATTGTAACTTACTTTCGCCTAATGCGATTTTGGCAAAGAGAGTATCTCCCGCAGGGAAGCTGCTACCATCAAATGTTTGCCCTCATTAGACTCCCCTCTGGAAGCGCTTTCACTGCAAGCTGCAGATTCCCTCCTAACAGCAAGCTTTAGGATAGGGTACTGAATTGTAACTTACTTTCGCCTAATAATGCGATTTTGGCAAAGAGGTTATCTCCCGCAGGGAAGCTGCTACCATCAAATGTTTGCCCTCAAGAGACTCCCCTCTGGAAGCGCTTTCACGGCAAGCTGCAGATTCCCTCCTAACAGCAAGCTTTAGGATAGGGTACTGAATTGTAACTTACTTTCGCCTAATAATGCGATTTTGGCAAAGAGAGTATCTCCCGCAGGGAAGCTGCTACCATCAAATGTTTGCCCTCGTTAGATTCCCCTCTGGAAGCGCTGTCACTGCAAGCTGCAGATTCCCTCCTAACAGCAAGCTTTAGGATAGGGTACTGAATTGTAACTTACTTTCGCCTAATAATGCGATTTTGGCAAAGAGAGTATCTCCCGCAGGGAAGCTGCTACCATCAAATGTTTGCCCTCATTAGACTCCCCTCTGGAAGCGCTTTCACGGCAAGCTGCAGATTTCCTCCTAACAGCAAGCTTTAGGATAGGGTACTGAATTGTAACTTACTTTCGCCTAATAATGCGATTTTGGCAAAGAGAGTATCTCCCGCAGGGAAGCTGCTACCATCAAATGTTTGCCCTCATTAGACTCCCCTCTGGAAGCGCTGTCACTGCAAGCTGCAGATTCCCTCCTAACAGCAAGCTTTAGGATAGGGTACTGAATTGTAACTTACTTTCGCCTTATAATGCGATTTTGGCAAAGAGAGTATCTCCCGCAGGGAAGCTGCTACCGTCAAATGTTTGCCCTCATTAGACTCCCCTCTGGAAGCGCTTTCACGGCAAGCTGCAGATTCCCTCCTAACAGCAAGTTTTAGGATAGGGTACTGAATTGTAACTTACTTTCGCCTAATAATGCGATTTTGGCAAAGAGAGTATCTCCCGCAGGGAAGCTGCTACCGTCAAATGTTTGCCCTCATTAGACTCCCCTCTGGAAGCGCTTTCACGGCAAGCTGCAGATTCCCTCCTAACAGCAAGCTTTAGGATAGGGTACTGAATTGTAACTTACTTTTGCCTAATAATGCGATTTTGGCAAAGAGAGTATCTCCCGCAGGGAAGCTGCTACCATCAAATGTTTGCCCTCATTAGACTCCCCTCTGGAAGCGCTTTCACTGCAAGCTGCAGATTCCCTCCTAACAGCAAGCTTTAGGATAGGGTACTGAATTGTAACTTACTTTCGCCTAATAATGCGATTTTGGCAAAGAGAGTATCTCCCGCAGGGAAGCTGCTACCATCAAATGTTTGCCCTCGTTAGACTCCCCTCTGGAAGCGCTTTCACGGCAAGCTGCAGATTCCCTCCTAACAGCAAGCTTTAGGATAGGGTACTGAATTGTAACTTACTTTCGCCTAATAATGCGATTTTGGCAAAGAGAGTATCTCCCGCAGGGAAGCTGCTACCATCAAATGTTTGCCCTCATTAGACTCCCCTCTGGAAGCGCTTTCACTGCAAGCTGCAGATTCCCTCCTAACAGCAAGCTTTAGGATAGGGTACTGAATTGTAACTTACTTTCGCCTAATAATGCGATTTTGGCAAAGAGAGTATCTCCCGCAGGGAAGCTGCTACCATCAAATGTTTGCCCTCGTTAGACTCCCCTCTGGAAGCACTGTCACTGCAAGCTGCAGATTCCCTCCTAACAGCAAGCTTTAGGATAGGGTACTGAATTGTAACTTACTTTCGCCTAATAATGCGATTTTGGCAAAGAGAGTATCTCCCGCAGGGAAGCTGCTACCATCAAGTGTTTGCCCTCGTTAGACTCCCCTCTGGAAGCGCTTTCACGGCAAGCTGCAGATTCCCTCCTAACAGCAAGCTTTAGGATAGGGTACTGAATTGTAACTTACTTTCGCCTAATAATGCGATTTTGGCAAAGAGAGTATCTCCCGCAGGGAAGCTGCTACCATCAAATGTTTGCCCTCATTAGACTCCCCTCTGGAAGCGCTTTCACTGCAAGCTGCAGATTCCCTCCTAACAGCAAGCTTTAGGATAGGGTACTGAATTGTAACTTACTTTCGCCTAATAATGCGATTTTGGCAAAGAGAGTATCTCCCGCAGGGAAGCTGCTACCATCAAATGTTTGCCCTCGTTAGACTCCCCTCTGGAAGCGCTTTCACGGCAAGCTGCAGATTCCCTCCTAACAGCAAGCTTTAGGATAGGGTACTGAATTGTAACTTACTTTCGCCTAATAACGCGATTTTGGCAAAGAGGGTATCTCCCGCAGGGAAGCTGCTACCATCAAATGTTTTCCCTCGTTAGACTCCCCTCTGGAAGCGCTGTCACTGCAAGCTGCAGATTCCCTCCTAACAGCAAGCTTTAGGATAGGGTACTGAATTGTAACTTACTTTCGCCTAATAATGCGATTTTGGCAAAGAGAGTATCTCCCGCAAGGAAGCTGCTACCATCAAATGTTTGCCCTCATTAGACTCCCCTCTGGAAGCGCTTTCACGGCAAGCTGCAGATTCCCTCCTAACAGCAAGCTTTAGGATAGGGTACTGAATTGTAACTTACTTTCGCCTAATAATGCGATTTTGGCAAAGAGAGTATCTTCCGCAGGGAAGCTGCTACCATCAAATGTTTGCCCTCATTAGACTCCCCTCTGGAAGCGCTTTCACGGCAAGCTGCAGATTCCCTCCTAACAGCAAGCTTTAGGATAGGGTACTGAATTGTAACTTACTTTCGCCTAATAATGCGATTTTGGCAAAGAGAGTATCTCCCGCAGGGAAGCTGCTACCATCAAATGTTTGCCCTCGTTAGACTCCCCTCTGGAAGCGCTGTCACTGCAAGCTGCAGATTCCCTCCTAACAGCAAGCTTTAGGATAGGGTACTGAATTGTAACTTACTTTCGCCTAATAATGCGATTTTGGCAAAGAGAGTATCTCCCGCAGGGAAGCTGCTACCATCAAATGTTTGCCCTCATTAGACTCCCCTCTGGAAGCGCTTTCACGGCAAGCTGCAGATTCCCTCCTAACAGCAAGCTTTAGGATAGGGTACTGAATTGTAACTTACTTTCGCCTAATAATGCGATTTTGGCAAAGAGAGTATCTCCCGCAGGGAAGCTGCTACCATCAAATGTTTGCCCTCATTAGACTCCCCTCTGGAAGCGCTTTCACGGCAAGCTGCAGATTCCCTCCTAACAGCAAGCTTTAGGATAGGGTACTGAATTGTAACTTACTTTCGCCTAATAATGCGATTTTGGCAAAGAGAGTATCTCCCGCAGGGAAGCTGCTACCATCAAATGTTTGCCCTCATTAGACTCCCCTCTGGAAGCGCTTTCACTGCAAGCTGCAGATTCCCTCCTAACAGCAAGCTTTAGGATAGGGTACTGAATTGTAACTTACTTTCGCCTAATAATGCGATTTTGGCAAAGAGAGTATCTCCCGCAGGGAAGCTGCTACCATCAAATGTTTGCCCTCATTAGACTCCCCTCTGGAAGCGCTTTCACGGCAAGCTGCAGATTCCCTCCTAACAGCAAGCTTTAGGATAGGGTACTGAATTGTAACTTACTTTCGCCTAATAATGCGATTTTGGCAAAGAGAGTATCTCCCGCAGGGAAGCTGCTACCATCAAATGTTTGCCCTCGTTAGACTCCCCTCTGGAAGCGCTGTCACTGCAAGCTGCAGATTCCCTCCTAACAGCAAGCTTTAGGATAGGGTACTGAATTGTAACTTACTTTCGCCTAATAATGCGATTTTGGCAAAGAGAGTATCTCCCGCAGGGAAGCTGCTACCATCAAATGTTTGCCCTCATTAGACTCCCCTCTGGAAGCGCTTTCACTGCAAGCTGCAGATTCCCTCCTAACAGCAAGCTTTAGGATAGGGTACTGAATTGTAACTTACTTTCGCCTAATAATGCGATTTTGGCAAAGAGAGTACCTCCCGCAGGGAAGCTGCTACCATCAAATGTTTGCCCTCGTTAGACTCCCCTCTGGAAGCGCTGTCACTGCAAGCTGCAGATTCCCTCCTAACAGCAAGCTTTAGGATAGGGTACTGAATTGTAACTTACTTTCGCCTAATAATGCGATTTTGGCAAAGAGAGTATCTCCCGCAGGGAAGCTGCTACCATCAAATGTTTGCCCTCATTAGACTCCCCTCTGGAAGCGCTTTCACTGCAAGCTGCAGATTCCCTCCTAACAGCAAGCTTTAGGATAGGGTACTGAATTGTAACTTACTTTCGCCTAATAATGCGATTTTGGCAAAGAGAGTACCTCCCGCAGGGAAGCTGTTACCATCAAATGTTTGCCCTCGTTAGACTCCCCTCTGGAAGCGCTGTCACTGCAAGCTGCAGATTCCCTCCTAACAGCAAGCTTTAGGATAGGGTACTGAATTGTAACTTACTTTCGCCTAATAATGCGATTATGGCAAAGAGAGTATCTCCCGCAGGGAAGCTGCTACCATCAAATGTTTGCCCTCATTAGACTCCCCTCTGGAAGCGCTTTCACTGCAAGCTGCAGATTCCCTCCTAACAGCAAGCTTTAGGATAGGGTACTGAATTGTAACTTACTTTCGCCTAATAATGCGATTTTGGCAAAGAGAGTACCTCCCGCAGGGAAGCTGCTACCATCAAATGTTTGCCCTCGTTAGACTCCCCTCTGGAAGCGCTGTCACTGCAAGCTGCAGATTCCCTCCTAACAGCAAGCTTTAGGATAGGGTACTGAATTGTAACTTACTTTCGCCTAATAATGCGATTTTGGCAAAGAGAGTATCTCCCGCAGGGAAGCTGCTACCATCAAATGTTTGCCCTCATTAGACTCCCCTCTGGAAGCGCTTTCACTGCAAGCTGCAGATTCCCTCCTAACAGCAAGCTTTAGGATAGGGTACTGAATTGTAACTTACTTTCGCCTAATAATGCGATTTTGGCAAAGAGAGTACCTCCCGCAGGGAAGCTGCTACCATTAAATGTTTGCCCTCATTAGACTCCCCTCTGGAAGCGCTTTCACTGCAAGCTGCCGATTCCCTCCTAACAGCAAGCTTTAGGATAGGGTACTGAATTGTAACTTACTTTCGCCTAATAATGCTATTTTGGCAAAGAGAGTATCTCCCGCAGGGAAGCTGCTACCATCAAATGTTTGCCCTCATTAGACTCCCCTCTGGAAGCGCTTTCACGGCAAGCTGCAGATTCCCTCCTAACAGCAAGCTTTAGGATAGGGTACTGAATTGTAACTTACTTTCGCCTAATAATGCGATTTTGGCAAAGAGAGTATCTCCCGCAGGGAAGCTGCTACCATCAAATGTTTGCCCTCGTTAGACTCCCCTCTGGAAGCGCTGTCACTGCAAGCTGCAGATTCCCTCCTAACAGCAAGCTTTAGGATAGGGTACTGAATTGTAACTTACTTTCGCCTAATAATGCGATTTTGGCAAAGAGAGTATCTCCCGCAGGGAAGCTGCTACCATCAAATGTTTGCCCTCATTAGACTCCCCTCTGGAAGCGCTTTCACTGCAAGCTGCAGATTCCCTCCTAACAGCAAGCTTTAGGATAGGGTACTGAATTGTAACTTACTTTCGCCTAATAATGCGATTTTGGCAAAGAGAGTATCTCCCGCAGGGAAGCTGCTACCATCAAATGTTTGCCCTCGTTAGACTCCCCTCTGGAAGCGCTGTCACTGCAAGCTGCAGATTCCCTCCTAACAGCAAGCTTTAGGATAGGGTACTGAATTGTAACTTACTTTCGCCTAATAATGCGATTTTGGCAAAGAGAGTATCTCCCGCAGGGAAGCTGCTACCATCAAATGTTTGCCCTCATTAGACTCCCCTCTGGAAGCGCTTTCACGGCAAGCTGCAGATTCCCTCCTAACAGCAAGCTTTAGGATAGGGTACTGAATTGTAACTTACTTTCGCCTAATAATGCGATTTTGGCAAAGAGAGTATCTCCCGCAGGGAAGCTGCTACCATCAAATGTTTGCCCTCGTTAGACTCCCCTCTGGAAGCGCTTTCACTGCAAGCTGCAGATTCCCTCCTAACAGCAAGCTTTAGGATAGGGTACTGAATTGTAACTTACTTTCGCCTAATAATGCGATTTTGGCAAAGAGAGTACCTCCCGCAGGGAAGCTGCTACCATCAAATGTTTGCCCTCGTTAGACTCCCCTCTGGAAGCGCTGTCACTGCAAGCTGCAGATTCCCTCCTAACAGCAAGCTTTAGGATAGGGTACTGAATTGTAACTTACTTTCGCCTAATAATGCGATTTTGGCAAAGAGAGTACCTCCCGCAGGGAAGCTGTTACCATCAAATGTTTGCCCTCGTTAGACTCCCCTCTGGAAGCGCTGTCACTGCAAGCTGCAGATTCCCTCCTAACAGCAAGCTTTAGGATAGGGTACTGAATTGTAACTTACTTTCGCCTAATAATGCGATTATGGCAAAGAGAGTATCTCCCGCAGGGAAGCTGCTACCATCAAATGTTTGCCCTCATTAGACTCCCCTCTGGAAGCGCTTTCACTGCAAGCTGCAGATTCCCTCCTAACAGCAAGCTTTAGGATAGGGTACTGAATTGTAACTTACTTTCGCCTAATAATGCGATTTTGGCAAAGAGAGTACCTCCCGCAGGGAAGCTGCTACCATCAAATGTTTGCCCTCGTTAGACTCCCCTCTGGAAGCGCTGTCACTGCAAGCTGCAGATTCCCTCCTAACAGCAAGCTTTAGGATAGGGTACTGAATTGTAACTTACTTTCGCCTAATAATGCGATTTTGGCAAAGAGAGTATCTCCCGCAGGGAAGCTGCTACCATCAAATGTTTGCCCTCATTAGACTCCCCTCTGGAAGCGCTTTCACGGCAAGCTGCAGATTCCCTCCTAACAGCAAGCTTTAGGATAGGGTACTGAATTGTAACTTACTTTCGCCTAATAATGCGATTTTGGCAAAGAGAGTATCTCCCGCAGGGAAGCTGCTACCATCAAATGTTTGCCCTCATTAGACTCCCCTCTGGAAGCGCTTTCACTGCAAGCTGCAGATTCCCTCCTAACAGCAAGCTTTAGGATAGGGTACTGAATTGTAACTTACTTTCGCCTAATAATGCGATTTTGGCAAAGAGAGTATCTCCCGCAGGGAAGCTGCTACCATCAAATGTTTGCCCTCATTAGACTCCCCTCTGGAAGCGCTTTCACGGCAAGCTGCAGATTCCCTCCTAACAGCAAGCTTTAGGATAGGGTACTGAATTGTAACTTACTTTCGCCTAATAATGCGATTTTGGCAAAGAGAGTATCTCCCGCAGGGAAGCTGCTACCATCAAATGTTTGCCCTCATTAGACTCCCCTCTGGAAGCGCTTTCACTGCAAGCTGCAGATTCCCTCCTAACAGCAAGCTTTAGGATAGGGTACTGAATTGTAACTTACTTTCGCCTAATAATGCGATTTTGGCAAAGAGAGTATCTCCCGCAGGGAAGCTGCTACCATCAAATGTTTGCCCTCATTAGACTCCCCTCTGGAAGCGCTTTCACTGCAAGCTGCAGATTCCCTCCTAACAGCAAGCTTTAGGATAGGGTACTGAATTGTAACTTACTTTCGCCTAATAATGCGATTTTGGCAAAGAGAGTATCTCCCGCAGGGAAGCTGCTACCATCAAATGTTTGCCCTCGTTAGACTCCCCTCTGGAAGCGCTGTCACTGCAAGCTGCAGATTCCCTCCTAACAGCAAGCTTTAGGATAGGGTACTGAATTGTAACTTACTTTCGCCTAATAATGCGATTTTGGCAAAGAGAGTATCTCCCGCAGGGAAGCTGCTACCATCAAATGTTTGCCCTCATTAGACTCCCCTCTGGAAGCGCTTTCACGGCAAGCTGCAGATTCCCTCCTAACAGCAAGCTTTAGGATAGGGTACTGAATTGTAACTTACTTTCGCCTAATAATGCGATTTTGGCAAAGAGAGTATCTCCCGCAGGGAAGCTGCTACCATCAAATGTTTGCCCTCGTTAGACTCCCCTCTGGAAGCGCTTTCACTGCAAGCTGCAGATTCCCTCCTAACAGCAAGCTTTAGGATAGGGTACTGAATTGTAACTTACTTTCGCCTAATAATGCGATTTTGGCAAAGAGAGTACCTCCCGCAGGGAAGCTGCTACCATCAAATGTTTGCCCTCGTTAGACTCCCCTCTGGAAGCGCTGTCACTGCAAGCTGCAGATTCCCTCCTAACAGCAAGCTTTAGGATAGGGTACTGAATTGTAACTTACTTTCGCCTAATAATGCGATTTTGGCAAAGAGAGTATCTCCCGCAGGGAAGCTGCTACCATCAAATGTTTGCCCTCATTAGACTCCCCTCTGGAAGCGCTTTCACTGCAAGCTGCAGATTCCCTCCTAACAGCAAGCTTTAGGATAGGGTACTGAATTGTAACTTACTTTCGCCTAATAATGCCATTTTGGCAAAGAGAGTACCTCCCGCAGGGAAGCTGTTACCATCAAATGTTTGCCCTCGTTAGACTCCCCTCTGGAAGCGCTGTCACTGCAAGCTGCAGATTCCCTCCTAACAGCAAGCTTTAGGATAGGGTACTGAATTGTAACTTACTTTCGCCTAATAATGCGATTATGGCAAAGAGAGTATCTCCCGCAGGGAAGCTGCTACCATCAAATGTTTGCCCTCATTAGACTCCCCTCTGGAAGCGCTTTCACTGCAAGCTGCAGATTCCCTCCTAACAGCAAGCTTTAGGATAGGGTACTGAATTGTAACTTACTTTCGCCTAATAATGCGATTTTGGCAAAGAGAGTATCTCCCGCAGGGAAGCTGCTACCATCAAATGTTTGCCCTCATTAGACTCCCCTCTGGAAGCGCTTTCACGGCAAGCTGCAGATTCCCTCCTAACAGCAAGCTTTAGGATAGGGTACTGAATTGTAACTTACTTTCGCCTAATAATGCGATTTTGGCAAAGAGAGTATCTCCCGCAGGGAAGCTGCTACCATCAAATGTTTGCCCTCATTAGACTCCCCTCTGGAAGCGCTTTCACGGCAAGCTGCAGATTCCCTCCTAACAGCAAGCTTTAGGATAGGGTACTGAATTGTAACTTACTTTCGCCTAATAATGCGATTTTGTCAAAGAGAGTATCTCCCGCAGGGAAGCTGCTACCATCAAATGTTTGCCCTCATTAGACTCCCCTCTGGAAGCGCTTTCACGGCAAGCTGCAGATTCCCTCCTAACAGCAAGCTTTAGGATAGGGTACTGAATTGTAACTTACTTTCGCCTAATAATGCGATTTTGGCAAAGAGAGTATCTCCCGCAGGGAAGCTGCTACCATCAAATGTTTGCCCTCATTAGACTCCCCTCTGGAAGCGCTTTCACTGCAAGCTGCAGATTCCCTCCTAACAGCAAGCTTTAGGATAGGGTACTGAATTGTAACTTACTTTCGCCTAATAATGCGATTTTGGCAAAGAGAGTATCTCCCGCAGGGAAGCTGCTACCATCAAATGTTTGCCCTCATTAGACTCCCCTCTGGAAGCGCTTTCACGGCAAGCTGCAGATTCCCTCCTAACAGCAAGCTTTAGGATAGGGTACTGAATTGTAACTTACTTTCGCCTAATAATGCGATTTTGGCAAAGAGAGTATCTCCCGCAGGGAAGCTGCTACCATCAAATGTTTGCCCTCATTAGACTCCCCTCTGGAAGCGCTTTCACTGCAAGCTGCAGATTCCCTCCTAACAGCAAGCTTTAGGATAGGGTACTGAATTGTAACTTACTTTCGCCTAATAATGCGATTTTGGCAAAGAGAGTATCTCCCGCAGGGAAGCTGCTACCATCAAATGTTTGCCCTCGTTAGACTCCCCTCTGGAAGCGCTGTCACTGCAAGCTGCAGATTCCCACCTAACAGCAAGCTTTAGGATAGGGTACTGAATTGTAACTTACTTTCGCCTAATAATGCGATTTTGGCAAAGAGAGTATCTCCCGCAGGGAAGCTGCTACCATCAAATGTTTGCCCTCATTAGACTCCCCTCTGGAAGCGCTTTCACTGCAAGCTGCAGATTCCCTCCTAACAGCAAGCTTTAGGATAGGGTACTGAATTATAACTTACTTTCGCCTAATAATGCGATTTTGGCAAAGAGAGTACCTCCCGCAGGGAAGCTGCTACCATCAAATGTTTGCCCTCGTTAGACTCCCCTCTGGAAGCGCTGTCACTGCAAGCTGCAGATTCCCTCCTAACAGCAAGCTTTAGGATAGGGTACTGAATTGTAACTTACTTTCGCCTAATAATGCGATTATGGCAAAGAGAGTATCTCCCGCAGGGAAGCTGCTACCATCAAATGTTTGCCCTCATTAGACTCCCCTCTGGAAGCGCTTTCACGGCAAGCTGCAGATTCCCTCCTAACAGCAAGCTTTAGGATAGGGTACTGAATTGTAACTTACTTTCGCCTAATAATGCGATTTTGGCAAAGAGAGTACCTCCCGCAGGGAAGCTGTTACCATCAAATGTTTGCCCTCGTTAGACTCCCCTCTGGAAGCGCTGTCACTGCAAGCTGCAGATTCCCTCCTAACAGCAAGCTTTAGGATAGGGTACTGAATTGTAACTTACTTTCGCCTAATAATGCGATTTTGGCAAAGAGAGTATCTCCCGCAGGGAAGCTGCTACCATCAAATGTTTGCCCTCATTAGACTCCCCTCTGGAAGCGCTTTCACGGCAAGCTGCAGATTCCCTCCTAACAGCAAGCTTTAGGATAGGGTACTGAATTGTAACTTACTTTCGCCTAATAAGGCGATTTTGGCAAAGAGAGTATCTCCCGCAGGGAAGCTGCTACCATCAAATGTTTGCCCTCATTAGACTCCCCTCTGGAAGCGCTGTCACTGCAAGCTGCAGATTCCCTCCTAACAGCAAGCTTTAGGATAGGGTACTGAATTGTAACTTACTTTCGCCTTATAATGCGATTTTGGCAAAGAGAGTATCTCCCGCAGGGAAGCTGCTACCATCAAATGTTTGCCCTCGTTAGACTCCCCTCTGGAAGCGCTGTCACTGCAAGCTGCAGATTCCCTCCTAACAGCAAGCTTTAGGATAGGGTACTGAATTGTAACTTACTTTCGCCTAATAATGCGATTTTGGCAAAGAGAGTATCTCCCGCAGGGAAGCTGCTACCATCAAATGTTTGCCCTCATTAGACTCCCCTCTGGAAGCGCTTTCACGGCAAGCTGCAGATTCCCTCCTAACAGCAAGCTTTAGGATAGGGTACTGAATTGTAACTTACTTTCGCCTAATAATGCGATTTTGGCAAAGAGAGTATCTCCCGCAGGGAAGCTGCTACCATCAAATGTTTGCCCTCATTAGACTCCCCTCTGGAAGCGCTTTCACGGCAAGCTGCAGATTCCCTCCTAACAGCAAGCTTTAGGATAGGGTACTGAATTGTAACTTACTTTCGCCTAATAATGCGATTTTGGCAAAGAGAGTATCTCCCGCAGGGAAGCTGCTACCATCAAATGTTTGCCCTCATTAGACTCCCCTCTGGAAGCGCTTTCACGGCAAGCTGCAGATTCCCTCCTAACAGCAAGCTTTAGGATAGGGTACTGAATTGTAACTTACTTTCGCCTAATAACGCGATTTTGGCAAAGAGAGTATCTCCCGCAGGGAAGCTGCTACCATCAAATGTTTGCCCTCATTAGACTCCCCTCTGGAAGCGCTTTCACTGCAAGCTGCAGATTCCCTCCTAACAGCAAGCTTTAGGATAGGGTACTGAATTGTAACTTACTTTCGCCTAATAATGCGATTTTGGCAAAGAGAGTATCTCCCGCAGGGAAGCTGCTACCATCAAATGTTTGCCCTCATTAGACTCCCCTCTGGAAGCGCTTTCACGGCAAGCTGCAGATTCCCTCCTAACAGCAAGCTTTAGGATAGGGTACTGAATTGTAACTTACTTTCGCCTAATAATGCGATTTTGGCAAAGAGAGTATCTCCCGCAGGGAAGCTGCTACCATCAAATGTTTGCCCTCATTAGACTCCCCTCTGGAAGCGCTTTCACTGCAAGCTGCAGATTCCCTCCTAACAGCAAGCTTTAGGATAGGGTACTGAATTGTAACTTACTTTCGCCTAATAATGCGATTTTGGCAAAGAGAGTATCTCCCGCAGGGAAGCTGCTACCATCAAATGTTTGCCCTCGTTAGACTCCCCTCTGGAAGCGCTGTCACTGCAAGCTGCAGATTCCCACCTAACAGCAAGCTTTAGGATAGGGTACTGAATTGTAACTTACTTTCGCCTAATAATGCGATTTTGGCAAAGAGAGTATCTCCCGCAGGGAAGCTGCTACCATCAAATGTTTGCCCTCATTAGACTCCCCTCTGGAAGCGCTTTCACTGCAAGCTGCAGATTCCCTCCTAACAGCAAGCTTTAGGATAGGGTACTGAATTATAACTTACTTTCGCCTAATAATGCGATTTTGGCAAAGAGAGTACCTCCCGCAGGGAAGCTGCTACCATCAAATGTTTGCCCTCGTTAGACTCCCCTCTGGAAGCGCTGTCACTGCAAGCTGCAGATTCCCTCCTAACAGCAAGCTTTAGGATAGGGTACTGAATTGTAACTTACTTTCGCCTAATAATGCGATTATGGCAAAGAGAGTATCTCCCGCAGGGAAGCTGCTACCATCAAATGTTTGCCCTCATTAGACTCCCCTCTGGAAGCGCTTTCACGGCAAGCTGCAGTTTTCCTCCTAACAGCAAGCTTTAGGATAGGGTACTGAATTGTAACTTACTTTCGCCTAATAATGCGATTTTGGCAAAGAGAGTATCTCCCGCAGGGAAGCTGCTACCATCAAATGTTTGCCCTCATTAGACTCCCCTCTGGAAGCGCTGTCACTGCAAGCTGCAGATTCCCTCCTAACAGCAAGCTTTAGGATAGGGTACTGAATTGTAACTTACTTTCGCCTTATAATGCGATTTTGGCAAAGGGAGTATCTCCCGCAGGGAAGCTGCTACCGTCAAATGTTTGCCCTCATTAGACTCCCCTCTGGAAGCGCTTTCACTGCAAGCTGCAGATTCCCTCCTAACAGCAAGCTTTAGGATAGGGTACTGAATTGTAACTTACTTTCGCCTAATAATGCGATTTTGGCAAAGAGAGTATCTCCCGCAGGGAAGCTGCTACCATCAAATGTTTGCCCTCATTAGACTCCCCTCTGGAAGCGCTTTCACGGCAAGCTGCAGATTCCCTCCTAACAGCAAGCTTTAGGATAGGGTACTGAATTGTAACTTACTTTCGCCTAATAATGCGATTTTGGCAAAGAGAGTATCTCCCGCAGGGAAGCTGCTACCATCAAATGTTTGCCCTCGTTAGACTCCCCTCTGGAAGCGCTTTCACGGCAAGCTGCAGATTCCCTCCTAACAGCAAGCTTTAGGATAGGGTACTGAATTGTAACTTACTTTCGCCTAATAATGCGATTTTGGCAAAGAGAGTATCTCCCGCAGGGAAGCTGCTACCATCAAATGTTTGCCCTCATTAGACTCCCCTCTGGAAGCGCTTTCACTGCAAGCTGCAGATTCCCTCCTAACAGCAAGCTTTAGGATAGGGTACTGAATTGTAACTTACTTTCGCCTAATAATGCGATTTTGGCAAAGAGAGTATCTCCCGCAGGGAAGCTGCTACCATCAAATGTTTGCCCTCGTTAGACTCCCCTCTGGAAGCGCTGTCACTGCAAGCTGCAGATTCCCTCCTAACAGCAAGCTTTAGGATAGGGTACTGAATTGTAACTTACTTTCGCCTAATAATGCGCTTTTGGCAAAGAGAGTATCTCCCGCAGGGAAGCTGCTACCATCAAATGTTTGCCCTTATTAGACTCCCCTCTGGAAGCGCTTTCACGGCAAGCTGCAGATTCCCTCCTAACAGCAAGCTTTAGGATAGGGTACTGAATTGTAACTTACTTTCGCCTAATAATGCGATTATGGCAAAGAGAGTATCTCCCGCAGGGAAGCTGCTACCATCAAATGTTTGCCCTCATTAGACTCCCCTCTGGAAGCGCTTTCACGGCAAGCTGCAGATTCCCTCCTAACAGCAAGCTTTAGGATAGGGTACTGAATTGTAACTTACTTTCGCCTAATAATGCGATTTTGGCAAAGAGAGTATCTCCCGCAGGGAAGCTGCTACCATCAAATGTTTGCCCTCATTAGACTCCCCTCTGGAAGCGCTTTCACGGCAAGCTGCAGATTCCCTCCTAACAGCAAGCTTTAGGATAGGGTACTGAATTGTAACTTACTTTCGCCTAATAATGCGATTTTGGCAAAGAGAGTATCTCCCGCAGGGAAGCTGCTACCATTAAATGTTTGCCCTCATTAGACTCCCCTCTGGAAGCGCTTTCACTGCAAGCTGCAGATTCCCTCCTAACAGCAAGCTTTAGGATAGGGTACTGAATTGTAACTTACTTTCGCCTAATAATGCGATTATGGCAAAGAGAGTATCTCCCGCAGGGAAGCTGCTACCATCAAATGTTTGCCCTCATTAGACTCCCCTCTGGAAGCGCTTTCACGGCAAGCTGCAGATTCCCTCCTAACAGCAAGCTTTAGGATAGGGTACTGAATTGTAACTTACTTTCGCCTAATAATGCGATTTTGGCAAAGAGAGTATCTCCCGCAGGGAAGCTGCTACCATCAAATGTTTGCCCTCATTAGACTCCCCTCTGGAAGCGCTTTCACGGCAAGCTGCAGATTCCCTCCTAACAGCAAGCTTTAGGATAGGGTACTGAATTGTAACTTACTTTCGCCTAATAATGCGATTTTGGCAAAGAGAGTATCTCCCGCAGGGAAGCTGCTACCATCAAATGTTTGCCCTCATTAGACTCCCCTCTGGAAGCGCTGTCACTGCAAGCTGCAGATTCCCTCCTAACAGCAAGCTTTAGGATAGGGTACTGAATTGTAACTTACTTTCGCCTAATAATGCGATTTTGGCAAAGAGAGTATCTCCCGCAGGGAAGCTGCTACCATCAAATGTTTGCCCTCATTAGACTCCCCTCTGGAAGCGCTTTCACTGCAAGCTGCAGATTCCCTCCTAACAGCAAGCTTTAGGATAGGGTACTGAATTGTAACTTACTTTCGCCTAATAATGCGATTTTGGCAAAGAGAGTATCTCCCGCAGGGAAGCTGCTACCATCAAATGTTTGCCCTCATTAGACTCCCCTCTGGAAGCGCTTTCACGGCAAGCTGCAGATTCCCTCCTAACAGCAAGCTTTAGGATAGGGTACTGAATTGTAACTTACTTTCGCCTAATAATGCGATTATGGCAAAGAGAGTATCTCCCGCAGGGAAGCTGCTACCATCAAATGTTTGCCCTCGTTAGACTCCCCTCTGGAAGCGCTGTCACTGCAAGCTGCAGATTCCCTCCTAACAGCAAGCTTTAGGATAGGGTACTGAATTGTAACTTACTTTCGCCTAATAATGCGATTTTGGCAAAGAGAGTATCTCCCGCAGGGAAGCTGCTACCATCAAATGTTTGCCCTCATTAGACTCCCCTCTGGAAGCGCTTTCACTGCAAGCTGCAGATTCCCTCCTAACAGCAATCTTTAGGATAGGGTACTGAATTGTAACTTACTTTCGCCTAATAATGCGATTTTGGCAAAGAGAGTATCTCCCGCAGGGAAGCTGCTACCATCAAATGTTTGCCCTCATTAGACTCCCCTCTGGAAGCGCTTTCACGGCAAGCTGCAGATTCCCTCCTAACAGCAAGCTTTAGGATAGGGTACTGAATTGTAACTTACTTTCGCCTAATAATGCGATTTTGGCAAAGAGAGTATCTCCCGCAGGGAAGCTGCTACCATCAAATGTTTGCCCTCATTAGACTCCCCTCTGGAAGCGCTTTCACGGCAAGCTGCAGATTCCCTCCTAACAGCAAGCTTTAGGATAGGGTACTGAATTGTAACTTACTTTCGCCTAATAATGCGATTTTGGCAAAGAGAGTATCTCCCGCAGGGAAGCTGCTACCATCAAATGTTTGCCCTCATTAGACTCCCCTCTGGAAGCGCTTTCACTGCAAGCTGCAGATTCCCTCCTAACAGCAAGCTTTAGGATAGGGTACTGAATTGTAACTTACTTTCGCCTAATAATGCGATTTTGGCAAAGAGAGTATCTCCCGCAGGGAAGCTGCTACCATCAAATGTTTGCCCTCGTTAGACTCCCCTCTGGAAGCGCTGTCACTGCAAGCTGTAGATTCCCTCCTAACAGCAAGCTTTAGGATAGGGTACTGAATTGTAACTTACTTTCGCCTAATAATGCGATTATGGCAAAGAGAGTACCTCCCGCAGGGAAGCTGCTACCATCAAATGTTTGCCCTCATTAGACTCCCCTCTGGAAGCGCTTTCACTGCAAGCTGCAGATTCCCTCCTAACAGCAAGCTTTAGGATAGGGTACTGAATTGTAACTTACTTTCGCCTAATAAGGCGATTTTGGCAAAGAGAGTATCTCCCGCAGGGAAGCTGCTACCATCAAATGTTTGCCCTCATTAGACTCCCCTCTGGAAGCGCTTTCACTGCAAGCTGCAGATTCCCTCCTAACAGCAAGCTTTAGGATAGGGTACTGAATTGTAACTTACTTTCGCCTAATAATGCGATTTTGGCAAAGAGACTATCTCCCGCAGGGAAGCTGCTACCATCAAATCTTTGCCCTCATTAGACTCCGCTCTGGAAGCGCTTTCACTGCAAGCTGTAGATTCCCTCCTAACAGCAAGCTTTAGGATAGGGTACTGAATTGTAACTTAACTACGGCTAATAAGGCGATTTTGGCAAAGAGAGTATCTCCCGCAGGGAAGCTGCTACCATCAAATGTTTGCCCTCATTAGACTCCCCTCTGGAAGCGCTTTCACTGCAAGCTGCAGATTCCCTCCTAACAGCAAGCTTTAGGATAGGGTACTGAATTGTAACTTACTTTCGCCTAATAATGCGATTTTGGCAAAGAGAGTATCTCCCGCAGGGAAGCTGCTGCCATCAAATGTTTGCCCTCATTAGACTCCCCTCTGGAAGCGCTTTCACTGCAAGCTGCAGATTCCCTCCTAACAGCAAGCTTTAGGATAGGGTACTGAATTGTAACTTACTTTCGCCTAATAATGCGATTTTGGCAAAGAGAGTATCTCCCGCAGGGAAGCTGCTACCATCAAATGTTTGCCCTCATTAGACTCCCCTCTGGAAGCGCTTTCACTGCAAGCTGCAGATTCCCTCCTAACAGCAAGCTTTAGGATAGGGTACTGAATTGTAACTTACTTTCGCCTAATAATGCGATTTTGGCAAAGAGAGTATCTCCCGCAGGGAAGCTGCTACCATCAAATGTTTGCCCTCATTAGACTCCCCTCTGGAAGCGCTTTCACGGCAAGCTGCAGATTCCCTCCTAACAGCAAGCTTTAGGATAGGGTACTGAATTGTAACTTACTTTCGCCTAATAATGCGATTTTGGCAAAGAGAGTATCTCCCGCAGGGAAGCTGCTACCATCAAATGTTTGCCCTCATTAGACTCCCCTCTGGAAGCGCTGTCACTGCAAGCTGCAGATTCCCTCCTAACAGCAAGCTTTAGGATAGGGTACTGAATTGTAACTTACTTTCGCCTAATAATGCGATTTTGGCAAAGAGAGTATCTCCCGCAGGGAAGCTGCTACCATCAAATGTTTGCCCTCATTAGACTCCCCTCTGGAAGCGCTTTCACTGCAAGCTGCAGATTCCCTCCTAACAGCAAGCTTTAGGATAGGGTACTGAATTGTAACTTACTTTCGCCTAATAATGCGATTTTGGCAAAGAGAGTATCTCCCGCAGGGAAGCTGCTACCATCAAATGTTTGCCCTCATTAGACTCCCCTCTGGAAGCGCTTTCACGGCAAGCTGCAGATTCCCTCCTAACAGCAAGCTTTAGGATAGGGTACTGAATTGTAACTTACTTTCGCCTAATAATGCGATTATGGCAAAGAGAGTATCTCCCGCAGGGAAGCTGCTACCATCAAATGTTTGCCCTCGTTAGACTCCCCTCTGGAAGCGCTGTCACTGCAAGCTGCAGATTCCCTCCTAACAGCAAGCTTTAGGATAGGGTACTGAATTGTAACTTACTTTCGCCTAATAATGCGATTTTGGCAAAGAGAGTATCTCCCGCAGGGAAGCTGCTACCATCAAATGTTTGCCCTCATTAGACTCCCCTCTGGAAGCGCTTTCACTGCAAGCTGCAGATTCCCTCCTAACAGCAAGCTTTAGGATAGGGTACTGAATTGTAACTTACTTTCGCCTAATAATGCGATTTTGGCAAAGAGAGTATCTCCCGCAGGGAAGCTGCTACCATCAAATGTTTGCCCTCATTAGACTCCCCTCTGGAAGCGCTTTCACGGCAAGCTGCAGATTCCCTCCTAACAGCAAGCTTTAGGATAGGGTACTGAATTGTAACTTACTTTCGCCTAATAATGCGATTTTGGCAAAGAGAGTATCTCCCGCAGGGAAGCTGCTACCATCAAATGTTTGCCCTCATTAGACTCCCCTCTGGAAGCGCTTTCACGGCAAGCTGCAGATTCCCTCCTAACAGCAAGCTTTAGGATAGGGTACTGAATTGTAACTTACTTTCGCCTAATAATGCGATTTTGGCAAAGAGAGTATCTCCCGCAGGGAAGCTGCTACCATCAAATGTTTGCCCTCATTAGACTCCCCTCTGGAAGCGCTTTCACTGCAAGCTGCAGATTCCCTCCTAACAGCAAGCTTTAGGATAGGGTACTGAATTGTAACTTACTTTCGCCTAATAATGCGATTTTGGCAAAGAGAGTATCTCCCGCAGGGAAGCTGCTACCATCAAATGTTTGCCCTCGTTAGACTCCCCTCTGGAAGCGCTGTCACTGCAAGCTGTAGATTCCCTCCTAACAGCAAGCTTTAGGATAGGGTACTGAATTGTAACTTACTTTCGCCTAATAATGCGATTATGGCAAAGAGAGTACCTCCCGCAGGGAAGCTGCTACCATCAAATGTTTGCCCTCATTAGACTCCCCTCTGGAAGCGCTTTCACTGCAAGCTGCAGATTCCCTCCTAACAGCAAGCTTTAGGATAGGGTACTGAATTGTAACTTACTTTCGCCTAATAATGCGATTTTGGCAAAGAGAGTGTCTCCCGCAGGGAAGCTGCTGCCATCAAATGTTTGCCCTCATTAGACTCCCCTCTGGAAGCGCTTTCACTGCAAGCTGCAGATTCCCTCCTAACAGCAAGCTTTAGGATAGGGTACTGAATTGTAACTTACTTTCGCCTAATAATGCGATTTTGGCAAAGAGAGTATCTCCCGCAGGGAAGCTGCTACCATCAAATGTTTGCCCTCATTAGACTCCCCTCTGGAAGCGCTTTCACTGCAAGCTGCAGATTCCCTCCTAACAGCAAGCTTTAGGATAGGGTACTGAATTGTAACTTACTTTCGCCTAATAATGCGATTTTGGCAAAGAGACTATCTCCCGCAGGGAAGCTGCTACCATCAAATGTTTGCCCTCATTAGACTCCCCTCTGGAAGCGCTTTCACTGCAAGCTGCAGATTCCCTCCTAACAGCAAGCTTTAGGATAGGGTACTGAATTGTAACTTACTTTCGCCTAATAATGCGATTTTGGCAAAGAGAGTATCTCCCGCAGGGAAGCTGCTACCATCAAATGTTTGCCCTCATTAGACTCCCCTCTGGAAGCGCTTTCACTGCAAGCTGCAGATTCCCTCCTAACAGCAAGCTTTAGGATAGGGTACTGAATTGTAACTTACTTTCGCCTAATAATGCGATTTTGGCAAAGAGAGTATCTCCCGCAGGGAAGCTGCTACCATCAAATGTTTGCCCTCATTAGACTCCCCTCTGGAAGCGCTTTCACTGCAAGCTGCAGATTCCCTCCTAACAGCAAGCTTTAGGATAGGGTACTGAATTGTAACTTACTTTCGCCTAATAATGCGATTTTGGCAAAGAGAGTATCTCCCGCAGGGAAGCTGCTACCATCAAATGTTTGCTCTCATTAGACTCCCCTCTGGAAGCGCTTTCACTGCAAGCTGCAGATTCCCTCCTAACAGCAAGCTTTAGGATAGGGTACTGAATTGTATCTTACTTTCGCCTAATAATGCGATTTTGGCAAAGAGACTATCTCCCGCAGGGAAGCTGCTACCATCAAATGTTTGCCCTCATTAGACTCCCCTCTGGAAGCGCTTTCACTGCAAGCTGCAGATTCCCTCCTAACAGCAAGCTTTAGGATAGGGTACTGAATTGTAACTTACTTTCGCCTAATAATGCGATTTTGGCAAAGAGAGTATCTCCCGCAGGGAAGCTGCTACCATCAAATGTTTGCCCTCATTAGACTCCCCTCTGGAAGCGCTTTCACTGCAAGCTGCAGATTCCCTCCTAACAGCAAGCTTTAGGATAGGGTACTGAATTGTAACTTACTTTCGCCTAATAATGCGATTTTGGCAAAGAGAGTATCTCCCGCAGGGAAGCTGCTACCATCAAATGTTTGCCCTCATTAGACTCCCCTCTGGAAGCGCTTTCACTGCAAGCTGCAGATTCCCTCCTAACAGCAAGCTTTAGGATAGGGTACTGAATTGTAACTTACTTTCGCCTAATAAGGCGATTTTGGCAAAGAGACTATCTCCCGCAGGGAAGCTGCTACCATCAAATGTTTGCCCTCATTAGACTCCCCTCTGGAAGCGCTTTCACTGCAAGCTGCAGATTCCCTCCTAACAGCAAGCTTTAGGATCGGGTACTGAATTGTAACTTAACTACGGCTAGTAATGCGATTTTGGCAAAGAGAGTATCTCCCGCAGGGAAGCTGCTACCATCAAATGTTTGCCCTCATTAGACTCCCCTCTGGAAGCGCTTTCACTGCAAGCTGCAGATTCCCTCCTAACAGCAAGCTTTAGGATAGGGTACTGAATTGTAACTTACTTTTGCCTAATAATGCGATTTTGGCAAAGAGACTATCTCCCGCAGGGAAGCTGCTACCATCAAATGTTTGCCCTCAAGAGACTCCCCTCTGGAAGCGCTTTCACTGCACGCTGCAGATTCCCTCCTAACAGCAAGCTTTAGGATAGGGTACTGAATTGTAACTTACTTTCGCCTAATAATGCGATTTTGGCAAAGAGAGTATCTCCCGCAGGGAAGCTGCTACCATCAAATGTTTGCCCTCATTAGACTCCCCTCTGGAAGCGCTTTCACTGCAAGCTGCAGATTCCCTCCTAACAGCAAGCTTTAGGATAGGGTACTGAATTGTAACTTACTTTCGCCTAATAATGCGATTTTGGCAAAGAGAGTATCTCCCGCAGGGAAGCTGCTACCATCAAATGTTTGCCCTCATTAGACTCCCCTCTGGAAGCGCTTTCACTGCAAGCTGCAGATTCCCTCCTAACAGCAAGCTTTAGGATAGGGTACTGAATTGTAACTTAACTGCGGCTAACAGGGCGATTGTGGCAAAGAGAGTATCTCCCGCAGGGAAGCTGCTACCATCAAATGTTTGCCCTCATTAGACTCCCCTCTGGAAGCGCTTTCACTGCAAGCTGCAGATTCCCTCCTAACAGCAAGCTTTAGGATAGGGTACTGAATTGTAACTTACTTTCGCCTAATAATGCGATTTTGGCAAAGAGAGTATCTCCCGCAGGGAAGCTGCTACCATCAAATGTTTGCCCTCAAGAGACTCCCCTCTGGAAGCGCTTTCACTGCACGCTGCAGATTCCCTCCTAACAGCAAGCTTTAGGATAGGGTACTGAATTGTAACTTACTTTCGCCTAATAATGCGATTATGGCAAAGAGAGTATCTCCCGCAGGGAAGCTGCTACCATCAAATGTTTGCCCTCATTAGACTCCCCTCTGGAAGCGCTTTCACTGCAAGCTGCTGATTCCCTCCTAACAGCAAGCTTTAGGATAGGGTACTGAATTGTAACTTACTTTCGCCTAATAATGCGATTTTGGCAAAGAGAGTATCTCCCGCAGGGAAGCTGCTACCATCAAATGTTTGCCCTCATTAGACTCCCCTCTGGAAGCGCTTTCACTGCAAGCTGCAGATTCCCTCCTAACAGCAAGCTTTAGGATAGGGTACTGAATTGTAACTTACTTTCGCCTAATAATGCGATTTTGGCAAAGAGAGTATCTCCCGCAGGGAAGCTGCTACCATCAAATGTTTGCCCTCATTAGACTCCCCTCTGGAAGCGCTTTCACTGCAAGCTGCAGATTCCCTCCTAACAGCAAGCTTTAGGATAGGGTACTGAATTGTAACTTACTTTCGCCTAATAATGCGATTTTGGCAAAGAGAGTATCTCCCGCAGGGAAGCTGCTACCATCAAATGTTTGCCCTCATTAGACTCCCCTCTGGAAGCGCTTTCACTGCAAGCTGCAGATTCCCTCCTAACAGCAAGCTTTAGGATAGGGTACTGAATTGTAACTTACTTTCGCCTAATAATGCGATTTTGGCAAAGAGAGTATCTCCCGCAGGGAAGCTGCTACCATCAAATGTTTGCCCTCAAGAGACTCCCCTCTGGAAGCGCTTTCACTGCACGCTGCAGATTCCCTCCTAACAGCAAGCTTTAGGATAGGGTACTGAATTGTAACTTACTTTCGCCTAATAATGCGATTTTGGCAAAGAGAGTATCTCCTGCAGGGAAGCTGCTACCATCAAATGTTTGCCCTCATTAGACTCCCCTCTGGAAGCGCTTTCACTGCAAGCTGCAGATTCCCTCCTAACAGCAAGCTTTAGGATAGGGTACTGAATTGTAACTTACTTTCGCCTAATAATGCGATTTTGGCAAAGAGAGTATCTCCCGCAGGGAAGCTGCTACCATCAAATGTTTGCCCTCATTAGACTCCCCTCTGGAAGCGCTTTCACTGCAAGCTGCAGATTCCCTCCTAACAGCAAGCTTTAGGATAGGGTACTGAATTGTAACTTAACTACGGCTAGTAATGCGATTTTGGCAAAGAGAGTATCTCCCGCAGGGAAGCTGCTACCATCAAATGTTTGCCCTCATTAGACTCCCCTCTGGAAGCGCTTTCACTGCAAGCTGCAGATTCCCTCCTAACAGCAAGCTTTAGGATAGGGTACTGAATTGTAACTTACTTTCGCCTAATAATGCGATTTTGGCAAAGAGAGTATCTCCCGCAGGGAAGCTGCTACCATCAAATGTTTGCCCTCATTAGACTCCCCTCTGGAAGTGCTTTCACTGCAAGCTGCAGATTCCCTCCTAACAGCAAGCTTTAGGATAGGGTACTGAATTGTAACTTACTTTCGACTAATAATGCGATTTTGGCAAAGAGAGTATCTCCCGCAGGGAAGCTGCTACCATCAAATGTTTGCCCTCAAGAGACTCCCCTGTGGAAGCGCTTTCACTGCACGCTGCAGATTCCCTCCTAACAGCAAGCTTTAGGATAGGGTACTGAATTGTAACTTACTTTCGCCTAATAATGCGATTTTGGCAAAGAGAGTATCTCCCGCAGGGAAGCTGCTACCATCAAATGTTTGCCCTCATTAGACTCCCCTCTGGAAGCGCTTTCACTGCAAGCTGCAGATTCCCTCCTAACAGCAAGCTTTAGGATAGGGTACTGAATTGTAACTTACTTTTGCCTAATAATGCGATTTTGGCAAAGAGAGTATCTCCCGCAGGGAAGCTGCTACCATCAAATGTTTGCCCTCAAGAGACTCCCCTCTGGAAGCGCTTTCACTGCAAGCTGCAGATTCCCTCCTAACAGCAAGCTTTAGGATAGGGTACTGAATTGTAACTTACTTTCGCCTAATAATGCGATTTTGGCAAAGAGAGTATCTCCCGCAGGGAAGCTGCTACCATCAAATGTTTGCCCTCATTAGACTCCCCTCTGGAAGCGCTTTCACTGCAAGCTGCAGATTCCCTCCTAACAGCAAGCTTTAGGATAGGGTACTGAATTGTAACTTACTTTCGCCTAATAATGCGATTTTGGCAAAGAGAGTATCTCCCGCAGGGAAGCTGCTACCATCAAATGTTTGCCCTCATTAGACTCCCCTCTGGAAGCGCTTTCACTGCAAGCTGCAGATTCCCTCCTAACAGCAAGCTTTAGGATAGGGTACTGAATTGTATCTTACTTTCGCCTAATAATGCGATTTTGGCAAAGAGAGTATCTCCCGCAGGGAAGCTGCTACCATCAAATGTTTGCCCTCATTAGACTCCCCTCTGGAAGCGCTTTCACTGCAAGCTGCAGATTCCCTCCTAACAGCAAGCTTTAGGATAGGGTACTGAATTGTAACTTAACTGCGGCTAATAAGGCGATTTTGGCAAAGAGAATATCTCCCGCAGGAAAGCTGCTACCATCAAATGTTTGCCCTCGTTAGACTCCCCTCTGGAAGCGCTTTCACTGCAAGCTGCAGATTCCCTCCTAACAGCAAGCTTTAGGATAGGGTACTGAATTGTATCTTACTTTCGCCTAATAATGCGATTTTGGCAAAGAGAGTATCTCCCGCAGGGAAGCTGCTACCATCAAATGTTTGCCCTCATTAGACTCCCCTCTGGAAGCGCTTTCACTGCAAGCTGCAGATTCCCTCCTAACAGCAAGCTTTAGGATAGGGTACTGAATTGTAACTTACTTTCGCCTAATAATGCGATTTTGGCAAAGAGAGTATCTCCCGCAGGGAAGCTGCTACCATCAAATGTTTGCCCTCAAGAGACTCCCCTCTGGAAGCGCTTTCACTGCAAGCTGCAGATTCCCTCCTAACAGCAAGCTTTAGGATAGGGTACTGAATTGTAACTTACTTTCGTCTAATAATGCGATTTTGGCAAAGAGAGTATCTCCCGCAGGGAAGCTGCTACCATCAAATGTTTGCCCTCATTAGACTCCGCTCTGGAAGCGCTTTCACTGCAAGCTGCAGATTCCCTCTTCACAACAAGCTTTAGGATAGGGTACTGAATTGTAACTTAACTGCGGATAATAAGGTGATTTTGGCAAAGAGAATATCTCCCGCAGGGAAGCTGCTACCATCAAATGTTTGCCCTCATTAGACTCCCCTCTGGAAGCGATTTCACTGCAAGCTGCAGATTCCCTCCTAACAGCAAGCTTTAGGATAGGGTACTGAATTGTAACTTACTTTCGCCTAATAATGCGATTTTGGCAAAGAGACTATCTCCCGCAGGGAAGCTGCTACCATCAAATGTTTGCCCTCGTTAGACTCCCCTCTGGAAGCGCTTTCACGCAAGCTGCAGATTCCCTCCTAACAGCAAGCTTTAGGATAGGGTACTGAATTGTAACTTACTTTCGTCTAATAATGCGATTTTGGCAAAGAGAGTATCTCCCGCAGGGAAGCCGCTACCATCAAATGTTTGCCCTCATTAGACTCCCCTCTGGAAGCGCTTTCACTGCAAGCTGCAGATTCCCTCCTAACAGCAAGCTTTAGGATAGGGTACTGAATTGTAACTTACTTTCGCCTAATAATGTGATTTTGGCAAAGAGAGTATCTCCCGCAGGGAAGCTGCTACCATCAAATGTTTGCCCTCATTAGACTCCCCTCTGGAAGCGCTTTCACTGCAAGCTGCAGATTCCCTCCTAACAGCAAGCTTTAGGATAGGGTACTGAATTGTAACTTACTTTCGCCTAATAATGCGATTTTGGCGAAGAGAGTATCTCCCGCAGGAAAGCTGCTACCATCAAATGTTTGCCCTCATTAGACTCCCCTCTGGAAGCGCTTTCACTGCAAGCTGCAGATTCCCTCCTAACAGCAAGCTTTAGGATAGGGTACTGAATTGTAACTTACTTTCGCCTAATAATGCGATTTTGGCAAAGAGAGTATCTCCCGCAGGGAAGCCGCTACCATCAAATGTTTGCCCTCATTAGACGCCCCTCTGGAAGCGCTTTCACTGCAAGCTGCAGATTCCCTCCTAACAGCAAGCTTTAGGATAGGGTACTGAATTGTAACTTAACTGCGGCTAATAAGGCGATTTTGGCAAAGAGAATATCTCCCGCAGGAAAGCTGCTACCATCAAATGTTTGCCCTCGTTAGACTCCCCTCTGGAAGCGCTTTCACTGCAAGCTGCAGATTCCCTCCTAACAGCAAGCTTTAGGATAGGGTACTGAATTGTATCTTACTTTCGCCTAATAATGCGATTTTGGCAAAGAGAGTATCTCCCGCAGGGAAGCTGCTACCATCAAATGTTTGCCCTCATTAGACTCCCCTCTGGAAGCGCTTTCACTGCAAGCTGCAGATTCCCTCCTAACAGCAAGCTTTAGGATAGGGTACTGAATTGTAACTTACTTTCGCCTAATAATGCGATTTTGGCAAAGAGAGTATCTCCCGCAGGGAAGCTGCTACCATCAAATGTTTGCCCTCAAGAGACTCCCCTCTGGAAGCGCTTTCACTGCAAGCTGCAGATTCCCTCCTAACAGCAAGCTTTAGGATAGGGTACTGAATTGTAACTTACTTTCGTCTAATAATGCGATTTTGGCAAAGAGAGTATCTCCCGCAGGGAAGCTGCTACCATCAAATGTTTGCCCTCATTAGACTCCGCTCTGGAAGCGCTTTCACTGCAAGCTGCAGATTCCCTCTTCACAACAAGCTTTAGGATAGGGTACTGAATTGTAACTTAACTGCGGATAATAAGGTGATTTTGGCAAAGAGAATATCTCCCGCAGGGAAGCTGCTACCATCAAATGTTTGCCCTCATTAGACTCCCCTCTGGAAGCGATTTCACTGCAAGCTGCAGATTCCCTCCTAACAGCAAGCTTTAGGATAGGGTACTGAATTGTAACTTACTTTCGCCTAATAATGCGATTTTGGCAAAGAGACTATCTCCCGCAGGGAAGCTGCTACCATCAAATGTTTGCCCTCGTTAGACTCCCCTCTGGAAGCGCTTTCACGCAAGCTGCAGATTCCCTCCTAACAGCAAGCTTTAGGATAGGGTACTGAATTGTAACTTACTTTCGTCTAATAATGCGATTTTGGCAAAGAGAGTATCTCCCGCAGGGAAGCCGCTACCATCAAATGTTTGCCCTCATTAGACTCCCCTCTGGAAGCGCTTTCACTGCAAGCTGCAGATTCCCTCCTAACAGCAAGCTTTAGGATAGGGTACTGAATTGTAACTTACTTTCGCCTAATAATGTGATTTTGGCAAAGAGAGTATCTCCCGCAGGGAAGCTGCTACCATCAAATGTTTGCCCTCATTAGACTCCCCTCTGGAAGCGCTTTCACTGCAAGCTGCAGATTCCCTCCTAACAGCAAGCTTTAGGATAGGGTACTGAATTGTAACTTACTTTCGCCTAATAATGCGATTTTGGCGAAGAGAGTATCTCCCGCAGGAAAGCTGCTACCATCAAATGTTTGCCCTCATTAGACTCCCCTCTGGAAGCGCTTTCACTGCAAGCTGCAGATTCCCTCCTAACAGCAAGCTTTAGGATAGGGTACTGAATTGTAACTTACTTTCGCCTAATAATGCGATTTTGGCAAAGAGAGTATCTCCCGCAGGGAAGCCGCTACCATCAAATGTTTGCCCTCATTAGACGCCCCTCTGGAAGCGCTTTTACTGCAAGCTGCAGATTCCCTCCTAACAGCAAGCTTTAGGATAGGGTACTGAATTGTAACTTACTTTCGCCTAATAATGCGATTTTGGCAAAGAGAGTATCTCCCGCAGGGAAGCTGCTACCATCAAATGTTTGCCCTCATTAGACTCCCCTGTGGAAGCGCTTTCACTGCAAGCTGTAGATTCCCTCCTAACAGCAAGCTTTAGGATAGGGTACTGAATTGTAACTTACTTTCGCCTAATAATGCGATTTTGGCAAAGAGAGTATCTCCCGCAGGGAAGCTGCTACCATCAAATGTTTGCCCTCATTAGACTCCCCTCTGGAAGCGCTTTCACTGCAAGCTGCAGATTCCCTCCTAACAGCAAGCTTTAGGATAGGGTACTGAATTGTAACTTACTTTCGCCTAATAATGCGATTTTGGCAAAGAGAGTATCTCCCGCAGGGAAGCTGCTACCATCAAATGTTTGCCCTCATTAGACTCCGCTCTGGAAGCGCTTTCACTGCAAGCTGTAGATTCCCTCCTAACAGCAAGCTTTAGGATAGGGTACTGAATTGTAACTTACTTTCGCGTAATAATGCAATTTTGGCAAAGAGAGTATCTCCCGCAGGGAAGCTGCTACCATCAAATGTTTGCCCTCATTAGACTCCCCTCTGGAAGCGCTTTCACTGCAAGCTGTAGATTCCCTCCTAACAGCAAGCTTTAGGATAGTGTACTGAATTGTATCTTAACTGCGGCTAATAAGGCGATTTTGGCAAAGGGAATATCTCCCGCAGGGAAGCTGCTACCATCAAATGTTTGCCCTCATTAGACTCCCCTCTGGAAGCGCTTTCACTGCAAGCTGCAGATTCCCTCCTAACAGCAAGCTTTAGGATAGGGTACTGAATTGTAACTTACTTTCGCCTAATAATGCGATTTTGGCAAAGAGAGTATCTCCCGCAGGGAAGCTGCTACCATCAAATGTTTGCCCTCGTTAGACTCCCCTCTGGAAGCGCTTTCACTGCAAGCTGCAGATTCCCTCCTAACAGCAAGCTTTAGGATAGGGTACTGAATTGTAACTTACTTTCGCCTAATAATGCGATTTTGGCAAGGAGAGTATCTCCCGCAGGGAAGCTGCTACCATCAAATGTTTGCCCTCATTAGACTCCGCTCTGGAAGCGCTTTCACTGCAAGCTGCAGATTCCCTCCTAACAGCAAGCTTTAGGATAGGGTACTGAATTGTAACTTACTTTCGCGTAATAATGCAATTTTGGCAAAGAGAGTATCTCCCGCAGGGAAGCTGCTACCATCAAATGTTTGCCCTCATTAGACTCCCCTCTGGAAGCGCTTTCACTGCAAGCTGTAGATTCCCTCCTAACAGCAAGCTTTAGGATAGTGTACTGAATTGTAACTTAACTGCGGCTAATAACGCGATTTTGGCAAAGGGAATATCTCCCGCAGGGAAGCTGCTACCATCAAATGTTTGCCCTCATTAGACTCCCTTCTGGAAGCGCTTTCACTGCAAGCTGCAGATTCCCTCCTAACAGCAAGCTTTAGGATAGGGTACTGAATTGTAACTTACTTTCGCCTAATAATGCGATTTTGGCAAAGAGAGTATCTCCCGCAGGGAAGCTGCTACCATCAAATGTTTGCCCTCGTTAGACTCCCCTCTGGAAGCGATTTCACGCAAGCTGCAGATTCCCTCCTAACAGCAAGCTTTAGGATAGGGTACTGAATTGTAACTTACTTTCGTCTAATAATGCAATTTTGGCAAAGAGAGTATCTCCCGCAGGGAAGCTGCTACCATCAAATGTTTGCCCTCATTAGACTCCGCTCTGGAAGCGCTTTCACTGCAAGCTGCAGATTTTCTCCTAACAGCAAGCTTTAGGATAGGGTACTGAATTGTAACTTACTTTCGCCTAATAATGCGATTTTGGCAAAGAGAGTACCTCCCGCAGGAAAGCCGCTACCATCAAATGTTAGCCCTCATTAGACTCCCCTCTGGAAGCGCTTTCACTGCAAGCTGCAGATTCCCTCCTAACAGCAAGCTTTAGGATAAGGTACTGAATTGTAACTTACTTTCGCCTAATAATGCGATTTTGGCAAAGAGAATATCTCCCGCAGGGAAGCTGCTACCATCAAATGTTTGCCCTCATTAGACTCCCCTCTGGAAGCTCTTTCACTGCAAGCTGCAGATTCCCTCCTAACAGCAAGCTTTAGGATAGGGTACTGAATTGTAACTTACTTTCGCCTAATAATGCGATTTTGGCAAAGAGACTATCTCCCGCAGGGAAGCTGCTACCATCAAATGTTTGCCCTCATTAGACTCCCCTCTGGAAGCGCTTTCACTGCAAGCTGCAGATTCCCTCCTAACAGCAAGCTTTAGGATAGGGTACTGAATTGTAACTTACTTTCACCTAATAATGCGCTTTTGGCAAAGAGAGTATCTCCCGCAGGGAAGCTGCTACCATCAAATGTTTGCCCTCAAGAGACTCCCCTCTGGAAGCGCTTTCACGGCAAGCTGCAGATTCCCTCCTAACAGCAAGCTTTAGGATAGGGTACTGAATTGTAACTTACTTTCGCCTAATAATGCGATTTTGGCAAAGAGAGTATCTCCCGCAGGGAAGCTGCTACCATCAAATGTTTGCCCTCGTTAGACTCCCCTCTGGAAGCGCTTTCACTGCAAGCTGCAGATTCCCTCCTAACAGCAAGCTTTAGGATAGGGTACTGAATTGTAACTTACTTTCGCCTAATAATGCGATTTTGGCAAAGAGAGTATCTCCCGCAGGGAAGCTGCTACCATCAAATGTTTGCCCTCATTAGACTCCCCTCTGGAAGCGCTTTCACTGCAAGCTGCAGATTCCCTCCTAACAGCAAGCTTTAGGATAGGGTACTGAATTGTAACTTACTTTCGCCTAATAATGCGATTTTGGCAAAGAGAGTATCTCCCGCAGGGAAGCTGCTACCATCAAATGTTTGCCCTCATTAGACTCCCCTCTGGAAGCGCTTTCACGGCAAGCTGCAGATTCCCTCCTAACAGCAAGCTTTAGGATAGGGTACTGAATTGTAACTTACTTTCGCCTAATAAGGCGATTTTGGCAAAGAGACTATCTCCCGCAGGGAAGCTGCTACCATCAAATGTTTGCCCTCATTAGACTCCCCTCTGGAAGCGCTTTCACTGCAAGCTGCAGATTCCCTCCTAACAGCAAGCTTTAGGATAGGGTACTGAATTGTAACTTACTTTCGCCTAATAATGCGCTTTTGGCAAAGAGAGTATCTCCCGCAGGGAAGCTGCTACCATCAAATGTTTGCCCTCATTAGACTCCGCTCTGGAAGTGCTTTCACTGCAAGCTGCAGATTCCCTCCTAACAGCAATCTTTAGGATAGGGTACTGAATTGTAACTTAACTGCGGCTAATAAGGCGATTTTGTCAAAGAGAATATCTCCCGCAGGGAAGCTGCTACCATCAAATGTTTGCCCTCATTAGACTCCCCTCTGGAAGCGCTTTCACTGCAAGCTGCAGATTCCCTCCTAACAGCAAGCTTTAGGATAGGGTACTGAATTGTAACTTACTTTCGCCTAATAATGCGATTTTGGCAAAGAGAGTATCTCCCGCAGGGAAGCTGCTACCATCAAATGTTTGCCCTCATTAGACTCCCCTCTGGAAGCGCTTTCACGGCAAGCTGCAGATTCCCTCCTAACAGCAAGCTTTAGGATAGGGTACTGAATTGTAACTTACTTTCGCCTAATAATGCGATTTTGGCAAAGAGAGTATCTCCCGCAGGGAAGCTGCTACCATCAAATGTTTGCCCTCATTAGACTCCCCTCTGGAAGCGCTTTCACTGCAAGCTGCAGATTCCCTCCTAACAGCAAGCTTTAGGATAGGGTACTGAATTGTAACTTACTTTCGCCTAATAATGTGATTTTGGCAAAGAGACTATCTCCCGCAGGGAAGCTGCTACCATCAAATGTTTGCCCTCATTAGACTCCCCTCTGGAAGCGCTTTCACTGCAAGCTGCAGATTCCCTCCTAACAGCAAGCTTTAGGATAGGGTACTGAATTGTAACTTACTTTCACCTAATAATGCGATTTTGGCAAAGAGAGTATCTCCCGCAGGGAAGCTGCTACCATCAAATGTTTGCCCTCAAGAGACTCCCCTCTGGAAGCGCTTTCACGGCAAGCTGCAGATTCCCTCCTAACAGCAAGCTTTAGGATAGGGTACTGAATTGTAACTTACTTTCGCCTAATAATGCGATTTTGGCAAAGAGAGTATCTCCCGCAGGGAAGCTGCTACCATCAAATGTTTGCCCTCGTTAGACTCCCCTCTGGAAGCGCTTTCACTGCAAGCTGCAGATTCCCTCCTAACAGCAAGCTTTAGGATAGGGTACTGAATTGTAACTTACTTTCGCCTAATAATGCGATTTTGGCAAAGAGAGTATCTCCCGCAGGGAAGCTGCTACCATCAAATGTTTGCCCTCATTAGACTCCCCTCTGGAAGCGCTTTCACGGCAAGCTGCAGATTCCCTCCTAACAGCAAGCTTTAGGATAGGGTACTGAATTGTAACTTACTTTCGCCTAATAATGCGATTTTGGCAAAGAGAGTATCTCCCGCAGGGAAGCTGCTACCATCAAATGTTTGCCCTCATTAGACTCCCCTCTGGAAGCGCTTTCACGGCAAGCTGCAGATTCCCTCCTAACAGCAAGCTTTAGGATAGGGTACTGAATTGTAACTTACTTTCGCCTAATAATGCGCTTTTGGCAAAGAGAGTATCTCCCGCAGGGAAGCTGCTACCATCAAATGTTTGCCCTCATTAGACTCCGCTCTGGAAGTGCTTTCACTGCAAGCTGTAGATTCCCTCCTAACAGCAATCTTTAGGATAGGGTACTGAATTGTAACTTAACTGCGGCTAATAAGGCGATTTTGGCAAAGAGAATATCTCCCGCAGGGAAGCTGCTACCATCAAATGTTTGCCCTCATTAGACTCCCCTCTGGAAGCGCTTTCACTGCAAGCTGCAGATTCCCTCCTAACAGCAAGCTTTAGGATAGGGTACTGAATTGTAACTTACTTTCGCCTAATAATGCGATTTTGGCAAAGAGAGTATCTCCCGCAGGGAAGCTGCTACCATCAAATGTTTGCCCTCATTAGACTCCCCTCTGGAAGCGCTTTCACTGCAAGCTGCAGATTCCCTCCTAACAGCAAGCTTTAGGATAGGGTACTGAATTGTAACTTACTTTCGCCTAATAATGTGATTTTGGCAAAGAGAGTATCTCCCGCAGGGAAGCTGCTACCATCAAATGTTTGCCCTCATTAGACTCCCCTCTGGAAGCGCTTTCACTGCAAGCTGCAGATTCCCTCCTAACAGCAAGCTTTAGGATAGGGTACTGAATTGTAACTTACTTTCGCCTAATAATGCGATTTTGGCAAAGAGAGTATCTCCCGCAGGGAAGCTGCTACCATCAAATGTTTGCCCTCATTAGACTCCCCTCTGGAAGCGCTTTCACGGCAAGCTGCAGATTCCCTCCTAACAGCAAGCTTTAGGATAGGGTACTGAATTGTAACTTACTTTCGCCTAATAATGCGATTTTGGCAAAGAGAGTATCTCCCGCAGGGAAGCTGCTACCATCAAATGTTTGCCCTCATTAGACTCCGCTCTGGAAGTGCTTTCACTGCAAGCTGTAGATTCCCTCCTAACAGCAATCTTTAGGATAGGGTACTGAATTGTAACTTAACTGCGGCTAATAAGGCGATTTTGGCAAAGAGAATATCTCCCGCAGGGAAGCTGCTACCATCAAATGTTTGCCCTCATTAGACTCCCCTCTGGAAGCGCTTTCACTGCAAGCTGCAGATTCCCTCCTAACAGCAAGCTTTAGGATAGGGTACTGAATTGTAACTTACTTTCGCCTAATAATGTGATTTTGGCAAAGAGAGTATCTCCCGCAGGGAAGCTGCTACCATCAAATGTTTGCCCTCATTAGACTCCCCTCTGGAAGCGCTTTCACTGCAAGCTGCAGATTCCCTCCTAACAGCAAGCTTTAGGATAGGGTACTAAATTGTAACTTAACTGCGGCTAATAAGGCGATTTTGGCAAAGAGAGTACCTCCCGCAGGGAAGCTGCTACCATCAAATGTTTGCCCTCATTAGACTCCCCTCTGGAAGCGCTTTCACTGCAAGCTGCAGATTCCCTCCTAACAGCAAGCTTTAGGATAGGGTACTGAATTGTAACTTACTTTCGCCTAATAATGCGATTTTGGCAAAGAGAGTATCTCCCGCAGGGAAGCTGCTACCATCAAATGTTTGCCCTCATTAGACTCCCTTCTGGAAGCTCTTTCACTGCAAGCTGCAGATTCCCTCCTAACAGCAAGCTTTAGGATAGGGTACTGAATTGTAACTTACTTTCGCCTAATAATGCGATTTTGGCAAAGAGAGTATCTCCCGCAGGGAAGCTGCTACCATCAAATGTTTGCCCTCATTAGACTCCCCTCTGGAAGCGCTTTCACTGCAAGCTGCAGATTCCCTCTTCACAACAAGCTTTAGGATAGGGTACTGAATTGTAACTTAACTGCGGCTAATAAGGCGTTTATGGCAAAGAGAATATCTCCGGCAGGGAAGCTGCTACCTTCAAATGTTTGCCCTCATTAGACTCCCCTCTGGAAGCGCTTTCACTGCAAGCTGCAGATTCCCTCCTAACAGCAAGCTTTAGGATAGGGTACTGAATTGTAACTTACTTTCGCCTAATAATGCGATTTTGGCAAAGAGAGTATCTCCCGCAGGGAAGCTGCTACCATCAAATGTTTGCCCTCATTAGACTCCCCTCTGGAAGCGCTTTCACTGCAAGCTGCAGATTCCCTCCTAACAGCAAGCTTTAGGATAGGGTACTGAATTGTAACTTAACTGCTGCTAATAAGGCGATTTTGGCAAAGAGAGTATCTCCCGCAGGGAAGCTGCTACCATCAAATGTTTGCCCTCATTAGACTCCCCTCTGGAAGCGCTTTCACTGCAAGCTGCAGATTCCCTCCTAACAGCAAGCTTTAGGATAGGGTACTGAATTGTAACTTACTTTCGCCTAATAATGTGATTATGGCAAAGAGAGTATCTCCCGCAGGGAAGCTGCTACCATCAAATGTTTGCCCTCAAGAGACTCCCCTCTGGAAGCGCTTTCACTGCAAGCTGCAGATTCCCTCTTCACAACAAGCTTTAGGATAGGGTACTGAATTGTAACTTACTTTCGCCTAATAATGCGATTTTGGCAAAGAGAGTATCTCCCTCAGGGAAGCTGCTACCATCAAATGTTTGCCCTCATTAGACTCCCCTCTGGAAGTGCTTTCACTGCAAGCTGCAGATTCCCTCCTAACAGCAAGCTTTAGGATAGGGTACTGAATTGTAACTTACTTTCGCCTAATAATGCGATTTTGGCAAAGAGAGTATCTCCCGCAGGGAAGCTGCTACCATCAAATGTTTGCCCTCATTAGACTCCCCTCTGGAAGCGCTTTAACTGCAAGCTGTAGATTCCCTCCTAACAGCAAGCTTTAGGATAGGGTACTGAATTGTAACTTAACTGCGGCTAATAAGGCGTTTATGGCAAAGAGAATATCTCCCGCAGGGAAGCTGCTACCATCAAATGTTTGCCCTCATTAGACTCCCCTCTGGAAGCGCTTTCACTGCAAGCTGCAGATTCCCTCCTAACAGCAAGCTTTAGGATAGGGTACTGAATTGTAACTTACTTTCGCCTAATAATGCGATTTTGGCAAAGAGAGTATCTCCCGCAGGGAAGCTGCTACCATCAAATGTTTGCCCTCATTAGACTCCCCTCTGGAAGCGCTTTCACTGCAAGCTGCAGATTCCCTCCTAACAGCAAGCTTTAGGATAGTGTACTGAATTGTAACTTACTTTCGCCTACTAATGCGATTATGGCAAAGAGAGTATCTCCCGCAGGGAAGCTGCTACCATCAAATGTTTGCCCTCATTAGACTCCCCTCTGGAAGCGCTTTCACTGCAAGCTGCAGATTCCCTTTTCACAACAAGCTTTAGGATAGGGTACTGAATTGTAACTTACTTTCGCCTAATAATGCGATTTTGGCAAAGAGAGTATCTCCCGCAGGGAAGCTGCTACCATCAAATGTTTGCCCTCATTAGACTCCCCTCTGGAAGCGCTTTAACTGCAAGCTGTAGATTCCCTCCTAACAGCAAGCTTTAGGATAGGGTACTGAATTGTAACTTAACTGCGGCTAATAAGGCGTTTATGGCAAAGAGAATATCTCCCGCAGGGAAGCTGCTACCATCAAATGTTTGCCCTCATTAGACTCCCCTCTGGAAGCGCTTTCACTGCAAGCTGCAGATTCCCTCCTAACAGCAAGCTTTAGGATAGGGTACTGAATTGTAACTTACTTTCGCCTAATAATGCGATTTTGGCAAAGAGAGTATCTCCCGCAGGGAAGCTGCTACCATCAAATGTTTGCCCTCATTAGACTCCCCTCTGGAAGCGCTTTCACTGCAAGCTGCAGATTCCCTCCTAACAGCAAGCTTTAGGATAGGGTACTGAATTGTAACTTACTTTCGCCTAATCATGCGATTATGGCAAAGAGAGTATCTCCCGCAGGGAAGCTGCTACCATCAAATGTTTGCCCTCATTAGACTCCCCTCTGGAAGCGCTTTCACTGCAAGCTGCAGATTCCCTCTTCACAACAAGCTTTAGGATAGGGTACTGAATTGTAACTTACTTTCGCCTAATAATGCGATTTTGGCAAAGAGAGTATCTCCCGCAGGGAAGCTGCTACCATCAAATGTTTGCCCTCATTAGACTCCCCTCTGGAAGCGCTTTCACGGCAAGCTGCAGATTCCCTCCTAACAGCAAGCTTTAGGATAGGGTACTGAATTGTAACTTAACGGCGGCTATTAAGGCGATTTTGGCAAAGAGAGGATCTCCCGCAGGGAAGCTGCTACCATCAAATGTTTGCCCTCATTAGACTCCGCTCTGGAAGCGCTTTAACTGCAAGCTGCAGATTCCCTCCTAACAGCAAGCTTTAGGATAGGGTACTGAATTGTAACTTACTTTCGCCTAATAATGCGATTTTGGCAAAGAGAGTATCTCCCGCAGGGAAGCTGCTACCATCAAATGTTTGCCCTCATTAGACTCCCCTCTGGAAGCGCTTTCACGGCAAGCTGCAGATTCCCTCCTAACAGCAAGCTTTAGGATAGGGTACTGAATTGTAACTTACTTTCGCCTAATAATGCGATTTTGGCAAAGAGAGTATCTCCCGCAGGGAAGCTGCTACCATCAAATCTTTGCCCTCATTAGACTCCCCTCTGGAAGCGCTT
Source organism: Phaenicophaeus curvirostris (assembly GCF_032191515.1). NCBI lineage: Eukaryota > Metazoa > Chordata > Aves > Cuculiformes > Cuculidae > Phaenicophaeus > Phaenicophaeus curvirostris. The sequence continues at coordinate 51,155 of NW_027206972.1, read as the reverse complement.
TCACTGCAAGCTGCAGATTCCCTCCTAACAGCAAGCTTTAGGATAGGGTACTGAATTGTAACTTACTTTCGCCTAATAATGCGATTTTGGCAAAGAGAGTATCTCCCGCAGGGAAGCTGCTACCATCAAATGTTTGCCCTCATTAGACTCCCCTCTGGAAGCGCTTTCGCTGCAAGCTGCAGATTCCCTCCTAACAGCAAGCTTTAGGATAGGGTACTGAATTGTAACTTACTTTCGCCTAATAATGCGATTTTGGCAAAGAGAGTATCTCCCGCAGGGAAGCTGCTACCATCAAATGTTTGCCCTCATTAGACTCCCCTCTGGAAGCGCTTTCACTGCAAGCTGCAGATTCCCTCCTAACAGCAAACTTTAGGAGAGGGTACTGAATTGTAACTTAACTGCGGCTAATAAGGCGATTTTGGCAAAGAGAATATCTCCCGCAGGGAAACTGCTACCATCAAATGTTTACGCTCATTAGACTCCCCTCTGGAAGCGCTTTCACTGCAAGCTGCAGATTCCCTCCTAACAGCAAGCTTTAGGATAGGGTACTGAATTGTAACTTAACTGCGGCTAATAAGGCGATTTTGGCAAAGAGAGTATCTCCCGCAGGGAAGCTGCTACCATCAAATGTTTGCCCTCATTAGACTCCCCTCTGGAAGCGCTTTCACGGCATGCTGCAGATTCCCTCCTAACAGCAAGCTTTAGGATAGGGTACTGAATTGTAACTTAACTGCGGCTAATAAGGCGATTTTGGCAAAGAGAATATCTCCGGCAGGGAAGCTGCTACCTTCAAATGTTTGCCCTCATTAGACTCCCCTCTGGAAGCGCTTTCACTGCAAGCTGCAGATTCCCTCCTAACAGCAAGCTTTAGGATAGGGTACTGAATTGTAACTTACTTTCGCCTAATAATGCGATTTTGGCAAAGAGAGTATCTCCCGCAGGGTAGCTGCTACCATCAAATGTTTGCCCTCGTTAGACTCCCCTCTGGAAGCGCTTTCACTGCAAGCTGCAGATTCCCTCCTAACAGCAAGCTTTAGGATAGGGTACTGAATTGTAACTTACTTTCGTCTAATAATGCGATTTTGGCAAAGAGAGTATCTCCCGCAGGGAAGCTGCTACCATCAAATGTTTGCCCTCATTAGACTCCCCTCTGGAAGCGCTTTCACGGCAAGCTGCAGATTCCCTCCTAACAGCAAGCTTTAGGATAGGGTACTGAATTGTAACTTACTTTCGCCTAATAATGCGATTTTGGCAAAGAGACTATCTCCCGCAGGGAAGCTGCTACCATCAAATGTTTGCCCTCATTAGACTCCCCTCTGGAAGCGCTTTCACTGCAAGCTGCAGATTCCCTCCTAACAGCAAGCTTTAGGATAGGGTACTGAATTGTAACTTAACTGCGGCTATTAAGGCGATTTTGGCAAAGAGAATATCTCCCGCAGGGAAGCTGCTACCTTCGAATGTTTGCCCTCATTAGACTCCCTTCTGGAAGCGCTTTCACGGCAAGCTGCAGATTCCCTCCTAACAGCAAGCTTTAGGATAGGGTACTGAATTGTAACTTACTTTCGCCTAATAATGCGATTTTGGCAAAGAGAGTATCTCCCGCAGGGAAGCTGCTACCATCAAATGTTTGCCCTCGTTAGACTCCCCTCTGGAAGCACTTTCACTGCAAGCTGCAGATTCCCTCCTAACAGCAAGCTTTAGGTGAGGGTACTGAATTGTATCTTAAATGCGGCTAATAATGCGATTTTGGAAAAGAGAGTATCTCCCGTAGGGAAGCTTCTACCATCAAATGCTGGCTCTCGTTAGAGTCCTCTCTTGAAGCACTTTCACTGCAAGCTGCAGATTCCCTCCTAACAGCAAGCTGTAGGATAGGGTACTGAATTGTAACTTACTTTCACCTAATAAAGCGATTTTGGCAAAGAGAGTATCTCCCGCAGGGAAGCTGCTACCATCAAATGTTTGCCCTCATTAGACTTGCCTCTGGAAGCGCTTTCACTGCAAGCTGCACATTCCCCTGGTGGAGCTTGAGGCCATTCCCTCTTGTCCTGTCCCCTGTCACTTGGGAGAAATGGCCATCATCCTCCTCATGAATGAAGTCTCCCCTCAGCCTCCTTTTCTCCAGACTAAACAACCCCAGTCCTCTCAGCTGTTTCTCATAAGGCCATGTGTGTACATAAAAAAGCGCTGACTTTTTTGAGAGGAACTAGGAGCACTACAGACAGGCAGAGGATTATAAAAAGGGGCAGGGACTAGCACAAAGATTCAGAAACAGCAAGAGGAGCAAAGGGGAGTATCAACAGAATGAGGAACACAGATTGGGAGAAAGATGGAAAAGGAGAAAAAAAGTATGGACAGAGAACTGATACTGAAGACTGGGGGAAAAAAGAGAGAGAAAAGAGCACAGAAAAATTAAAAAGTAGGGGTATAGCGATACCTGGGAACAGTAATTGTAGCAGCACGATAAATGAAAGGAACAAAAAAGTCCAGGTCTAAAATGTTCGTTACCTAGTTCCATCATTGTCACAACTAGCAATGTTGCAGTGACAGCACGCATACTGTTATTTCTTGTAAGGATGCTTTCAGACACATAGTAGTGTTGTTCTAGCTGAGAATGTAAGGCAGAGTTAATAAAACACAGCTGCTCCCCAGGCACTCTTTATACCTGTGAGGGCTTCACCACACCCCAGTCACAGGTGGTGGGTGGGAAGGGCCAGGGGGTATATAAGCTACAGGCCTTGCCTCTGGAGGTCATTTAGGTTGTGGTTTATCCTTGAGGTTAGAGTTTTGCTGCTGTTTCAATTCATTATATATTTTAGGCTAGTTGGGTAAGTGGTGTTTTTTGGCTTTTTTTTTTGATTTTTTTTTTTTCTGATCCTCTAAAGAAGCAGAGGCATCTGTTGGAGGAGGTATGAGCTTTGGAAGAGTCCAGGCAAAGCAGCACATACAGCTGTAACTATGGGGCTTTTTTGTCAGTAATTTTTGATTGGGTGTTGGAGGGGGCAAGATGTTTTAATGGTTTGTTTTCCTTCTTTGTTTTTTTTCTGGGTGCTTTGCCTCGAGTTTTTAGTTACGGGATGATTTGTTGTTGTTCCTCATTCTGTGTGGCATGATGTATTGGCCCTAGGGGCTCTGCAGTTTGTAATGGGCATCTTGTGGGTGATAATAACCTGGAATGAGCCTTGTTGGCCTGTGGTAGGAAGTTGAGTCTGTGGGTTGGTGGAAGATAGAAGGGGCCAGGGGAGCCTTGGGAAGGGCTCAGGAGCTCAGCTCCCAAGGAACAGCAACACAGAAGGGTCAGGGGGGTTAAAATATAGGACAGGTTCTGTTAAGAAGGAGCAGGGTTCCTTCTCTGATACTTCAGGGGTAGAAAAGGGCTTTAATGGTTTGGGGAAAGGGAGATGGGTTCATCAGTCTTTCTTGGGTCAGTTTGGTGGTCAGATGCAAGTGCCATTCAGGTGTCTGTTGTTCTAGTCTCTCTGTAGCCAACGAGGTAACGATGAGGTTGAGACACAAGTTGAAAAGCATTAGTTACCCTAAGAAATGTAATCTCTAGGGCTGTGAGATCTCTGCTCCCTTATACCTTCTACTTATTGTGTTCCTCAACTAACTTCTTTGCATCCATCCTGTCTCCATCCATCTGAATGTCCAGAGAAGAGTACTGTAGCTGGTGAGGGGGCTGGTGAATAAGCCTTATGAGGAGTGGCTGAGAGAGCTGGGGGTGTTTAGCCTGGAGAAGAGGAGGCTGAGGGGAGACCTCATTGCTGAAAGGAGGTTGTGGAGATAAGGGAGCTGGCCACCTCTCCAAAGTGACAGGGGACAGGACAAGAGGGAATAGCCTCAAGCTCTGCCAGGGAAGGTTCAGGCTGTACATCAGGAAAAAATATTTCACTGAAAGGGTTATTAGGGATGGGCAAAGGCTGCCCAAGGAGGTGGTAGAGTCACCTTCCCTGGAGGTGTTTAAAGGACGGGTGGCCGAAGTGCTGAGGGACGAGGTTTAGTGATTGATAGGAATGGTTGGACTCAATGATCCAATGGGTCTTTTCCAACCTGGTGATCCTATGAATATCAGAGACCTTGCTACTTAAACATATGGACTCACTGCCTATCTACAGTGCAGGATTCTGCCCCTTGTTTCCCTTGCATTTCTCAGGGAAGAGATTGGATATTGTTTTGGCTCGTAACAGTTAGCAGCTGAGCAACTCTTTTTCATCTGGTCTGTGGGCACACAAGCCTCCCTTATTTAGTAGAGTTTTGGATTTTTCCTGAACTTACCAGTGAGGTTTGCTTTGTTATTGCTTACAGCGGTTGTTACCTTGTCCCTGTTATCCATTGTGTTTTTTTACGGTCATTGAGTTTCCAATTTAGGTCTTAGAGCAGTCAAATCCCACTGTTGCGAGTTTTTCATTGGCTGACTGCCTCTGTAATTCCAGTCTCCATTGCTGCGTGGTGAGTGTCCTGTGTTTTTATGTCTTCTGTGTTAATAATCTTTACTGGGTTTTGATAAGAATATTCTTTTTCAAGTTCTTCTTGTTTACTCCTGTGACTAAAGTCTGGTAACTTCCTAGAATTAGGATCTCCATGGCTCATCTTTCTTTTGTCCTGGGTATCACCACTACTGGTCCTACAACTTAAGTGCTGAGGAGGAGAGGAGAAGCAAGCAGACAGCAGAGAATTTTGGGGTGCCGGTGAGGTAGTCAGGCTTTTTCTCATCATTGTGGGGCTGATGGTGAGGAGGAAGTTGAGTACGTCTAGAAGAGCAAAGTGTTCTTTGGCAACATAGTATTTACTTTTGGTTTGGCAGGCACTGTGTGGGCCACCTTGGGAATGGGAAGAGCATTTGAGATGAGCTGGGTAGTAGGGAGAAGGAGCATGGGGCAGACTTCTCACAGGTGTGAGTAATTCTCTTAATTTAATTACCCTGGGTGATAACAGCTGCAGCATCTGACATAAGAACTGCTGTGGAGCAAGTGAGTGGAAGAACATGGCAGTTAGGCAGAGCAAGTTGTCATGTAAGGTGCTGACATTGATCAGTGCAATGCTGGCTGTTGGCACTATTTTAGTTTTCTCATTGGTTTTCTTACAGATGGGCAAGTGGAACCTGGCAACTGTAGGATCATCCCAGGGAGCTGATGCTCTTGGAGTTTTTTCTGCTGAGGAAGCCTCCTGGTGGTCTGAAAGCTAAGTTGAGGGACGGGGGCAGGGGTGGGGTGTGACAGAGGGGAGAAGGCTGGGGATGGCAGGGTGGAGTTTTAAAAGTAGCCTAGGGGAGAGGGCTGTGCAGGAAATGTCCCCTTTGGGCATGGAGAGCAGGAGGGTGTTACTTCTCAGCCCAAAGCTAGCATGTTCCAGGTAGGGCCGTTCCAGCTTGTCTGTGCTGTGTGCTTTATATTCTGTTTCTCTTTCATGTTTCTTAAGCCTTGATGTCCCCTTTGCTTTAAAGGAATGCAGCATATGACTTGAGCAGCATCTCGAGGGTCTTGAATGCCTGTACTCATGGGTACAATGCCAATTAGGCACTGTTCTTCTTGCATCATAACCTAAGTGTGGATTGGCTTCACATTTTCAAAGTTTCTAGTCAGCCATCTTTTCCTGTGACCTTGCAGACTGTGTTGGTGGCCACAATCGCTAGTCTTATATTTTCAAGGATCCCTGTAGGCCTAAGACTTCTTCCATGCATCTTGTGTCTTTAGACATTTAAAAGGTGATCCTCTCACGTACATCATCCCAGTCTTGGCCACGTACCGTTGTAATGAGGGATCCTTTACAGCATGCCGGACATGCCTTGAGCACCATATCTAGGGTCCTGAATGCTTGTACCCATCAATGCACTGTCGATTGGGCACTGCTTTTCTTGCATCGTGCTCCTAAAGCCGGGATCGTTCTCGTGTTTTGGCACTGTGTTTTTCTCCTTGTTTTCCTTGCAGATGCTGAAGAGGAACCCAGTGACTGCAGGATTATTTCTGTTAGCTGATGTGATTTGAGCTGCTTTGGCCAAGGACAGCTTCATTCGTGGCCCTCTGAAAGCTAAGTTGAGGGACCAGATTTGGGAAGCGGGAGGCGGGTTGGGGATAGCAGGGAGGGGTTTTGAAGGTAGCCTAGGCTGTGCAGGGAGAGTCCTCTTTGGGCAGGTGAAGGCAGAGGGGCGTACTTCTCAGCCCAAACCCTGAATGGGCAGGGCAGTTCCAGCCTGTATCTGTTATCTAGTTTGTGTAGTCACTGTGCTGTGTCTGAAATTTTCTGCAGGTCTTGATGTCCTCTTTTGTACTCGAGGCATGCCGGATGTGCCTTGGGCACCATGTCTAGGGTCCCAAATGCTCGTACTGATCAAAGCAGTGTCGATGGGGCACTGCTTTTCTTTCTTCACATTTTTAAAGCGTGGATCGCTCTTGTGTTTTGGAAGCATCCGGTCAGTTGTCTTCTGCTGCAGCCTTGCAGCCGGCCTTATTATCCAGGATAGTTAGTCTTCCGTTTTGTTGGATCCCTGTTCTGGGATTTGTTCCATCCATCCTCTGCATCTTTAGGACTTTAAAAGGGTTTCTTGCCCGTTCATCTTGCCAGTTGCAGCCACATCTCTTTGGAACCATCTTTGCTTTTCCAGGGCTATCGTAGGTTCTTCCTTAGAGCCCTGTCCATTGCCTTGCCCATTGGCAAGCGTGGTCCAAGAGTCCTCCATGTTGCTGCAAATCTTCTTTTGTCCTCGGTTCACGACATCGGTCTTGTGTGTTAGTGTTCCGTGTGTATTTGTGTCCAGTTCAAGCTGCTCTGCCTGGTGCACGGAGGAGGTGATAAGAGTCAGCCAAGGTATAGCGGCCCGGTTCTTAATGTTTTAATGTGACTAGACCATGCAGTCTAGGGGCATCCATTACTTTGGAGAGCTAGCAGCCCTAAGTGTGGTAGTTTCTGCTAGTCTCTGAAACCATGGAGGGGATGCAGAGAAGTACTGTAGGGAAGCTGCTATGATCAAATTCTGGCTTTTGTTAGAGTCTTCTCTGGAAGCGCCTTCACTGCAAGCTGCAGAAGAATGTCTAACAGAACGGTTTAGCATAGGGTACTGAATTGTGACTTACTTTCGCCTAATAAGGCGATTTGGGAAAAGAGAGTGTCTCCCGCAGGGAAGATGCTAGCATGGAATGCTGCTGTTTCTGAATGTCTTCTCTTAGAGTGCTTTCAGTGCAAAGCAAGGCTTGTAGAATGTTCAGTCTTGGCTTGTGTACAGTAACATCAGAATGGCGGTTAAAGTGTCACTTTGAAATTTCATACCGTTCAGCACAAGGACTGCGGGGAATCTGCTACAATCAAATGCTGGCTCTCAGTAGAGTCTTCTCCGGAAGTGCTTTCACTTCAAGCTGGTTAAGCTCGACTAACAGAACGTTTAATATAAGGTACTGAGTTGAGACTGAACTGCACCTCCGCCCTCTGCGGCCCTGCCCTTACCCTCTGCGGCCCTGCCCTTACCCTCTGCGGCCCTGCCCTTACCCTCTGCGGCCCTGCCCTTACCCTCTGCGGCCCTGCCCTTACCCTCTGCGGCCCTGCCCTTACCCTCTGCGGCCCTGCCCTTACCCTCTGCGGCCCTGCCCTTACCCTCTGCGGCCCTGCCCTTACCCTCTGCGGCCCTGCCCTTACCCTCTGCGGCCCTGCCCTTACCCTCTGCGGCCCTGCCCTTACCCTCTGCGGCCCTGCCCTTACCCTCTGCGGCCCTGCCCTTACCCTCTGCGGCCCTGCCCTTACCCTCTGCGGCCCTGCCCTTACCCTCTGCGGCCCTGCCCTTACCCTCTGCGGCCCTGCCCTTACCCTCTGCGGCCCTGCCCTTACCCTCTGCGGCCCTGCCCTTACCCTCTGCGGCCCTGCCCTTACCCTCTGCGGCCCTGCCCTTACCCTCTGCGGCCCTGCCCTTACCCTCTGCGGCCCTGCCCTTACCCTCTGCGGCCCTGCCCTTACCCTCTGCGGCCCTGCCCTTACCCTCTGCGGCCCTGCCCTTACCCTCTGCGGCCCTGCCCTTACCCTCTGCGGCCCTGCCCTTACCCTCTGCGGCCCTGCCCTTACCCTCTGCGGCCCTGCCCTTACCCTCTGCGGCCCTGCCCTTACCCTCTGCGGCCCTGCCCTTACCCTCTGCGGCCCTGCCCTTACCCCTGTCCGGTATTTTCCACACTTGCCCGGCCCGACTTGGGCCCATCCCGGCACGACTTAGGCCCTTGTCCCGTGTTCTCCGCCCTTGTCCGCCCCTCTGTGGCCTTGTCCCGTGTTCTCCGCCCTTGTCCGCCCCTCTGTGGCCTTGTCCCGTGTTCTCCGCCCTTGTCCGCCCCTCTGTGGCCTTGTCCCGTGTTCTCCGCCCTTGTCCGCCCCTCTGTGGCCTTGTCCCGTGTTCTCCGCCCTTGTCCGCCCCTCTGTGGCCTTGTCCCGTGTTCTCCGCCCTTGTCCGCCCCTCTGTGGCCTTGTCCCGTGTTCTCCGCCCTTGTCCGCCCCTCTGTGGCCTTGTCCCGTGTTCTCCGCCCTTGTCCGCCCCTCTGTGGCCTTGTCCCGTGTTCTCCGCCCTTGTCCGCCCCTCTGTGGCCTTGTCCCGTGTTCTCCGCCCTTGTCCGCCCCTCTGTGGCCTTGGTCCGTGTTCTCCGCCCTTGTCCGCCCCTCTGTGGCCTTGTCCCATGTTCTCCGCACTTGTCCGCAAGTCATTGCCCTTGTCCGCAAGTCATTGCCCTTGTCCGGTATTCTCCGCCCCTCTCTGCCCTCGTCCGCCCCTCTCTGCCCTCGTCCGCCCCTCTCTGCCCTCGTCCGCCCCTCTCTGCCCTCGTCCGCCCCTCTCTGCCCTCGTCCGCCCCTCTCTGCCCTCGTCCGCCCCTCTCTGCCCTCGTCCGCCCCTCTCTGCCCTCGTCCGCCCCTCTCTGCCCTCGTCCGCCCCTCTCTGCCCTCGTCCGCCCCTCTCTGCCCTCGTCCGCCCCTCTCTGCCCTCGTCCGCCCCTCTCTGCCCTCGTCCGCCCCTCTCTGCCCTCGTCCGCCCCTCTCTGCCCTCGTCCGCCCCTCTCTGCCCTCGTCCGCCCCTCTCTGCCCTCGTCCGCCCCTCTCTGCCCTCGTCCGCCCCTCTCTGCCCTCGTCCGCCCCTCTCTGCCCTCGTCCGCCCCTCTCTGCCCTCGTCCGCCCCTCTCTGCCCTCGTCCGCCCCTCTCTGCCCTCGTCCGCCCCTCTCTGCCCTCGTCCGGCCCCCTTTGCCCTTGTCCCGTATTCTCCGCACTTGTCCGCCCCTCTTTGCCCTTGTCCGGCCCTCTTTGCCCTTGTCCGGCCCTCTTTGCCCTTGTCCGGCCCTCTTTGCCCTTGTCCGGCCCTCTTTGCCCTTGTCCGGCCCTCTTTGCCCTTGTCCGGCCCTCTTTGCCCTTGTCCGGCCCTCTTTGCCCTTGTCCGGCCCTCTTTGCCCTTGTCCCGTATTCTCCGCACTTGTCCGGCCCTCTTTGCCCTTGTCCGGCCCTCTTTGCCCTTGTCCCGTATTCTCCGCACTTGTCCGGCCCTCTTTGCCCTTGTCCCGTATTCTCCGCACTTGTCCGGCCCTCTTTGCCCTTGTCCCGTATTCTCCGCACTTGTCCGCCCCTCTTTGCCCTTGTCCGCCCCTCTTTGCCCTTGTCCGCCCCTCTTTGCCCTTGTCCGCCCCTCTTTGCCCTTGTCCGCCCCTCTTTGCCCTTGTCCGCCCCTCTTTGCCCTTGTCCGCCCCTCTTTGCCCTTGTCCGCCCCTCTTTGCCCTTGTCCGCCCCTCTTTGCCCTTGTCCGCCCCTCTTTGCCCTTGTCCGCCCCTCTTTGCCCTTGTCCGCCCCTCTTTGCCCTTGTCCGCCCCTCTTTGCCCTTGTCCGCCCCTCTTTGCCCTTGTCCGCCCCTCTTTGCCCTTGTCCGCCCCTCTTTGCCCTTGTCCGCCCCTCTTTGCCCTTGTCCGCCCCTCTTTGCCCTTGTCCGCCCCTCTTTGCCCTTGTCCGCCCCTCTTTGCCCTTGTCCGCCCCTCTTTGCCCTTGTCCGCCCCTCTTTGCCCTTGTCCGCCCCTCTTTGCCCTTGTCCGCCCCTCTTTGCCCTTGTCCGCCCCTCTTTGCCCTTGTCCGCCCCTCTTTGCCCTTGTCCGCCCCTCTTTGCCCTTGTCCGCCCCTCTTTGCCCTTGTCCGCCCCTCTTTGCCCTTGTCCGCCCCTCTTTGCCCTTGTCCGCCCCTCTTTGCCCTTGTCCGCCCCTCTTTGCCCTTGTCCGCCCCTCTTTGCCCTTGTCCGCCCCTCTTTGCCCTTGTCCGCCCCTCTTTGCCCTTGTCCGCCCCTCTTTGCCCTTGTCCGCCCCTCTTTGCCCTTGTCCGCCCCTCTTTGCCCTTGTCCGCCCCTCTTTGCCCTTGTCCGCCCCTCTTTGCCCTTGTCCGCCCCTCTTTGCCCTTGTCCGCCCCTCTTTGCCCTTGTCCGCCCCTCTTTGCCCTTGTCCGCCCCTCTTTGCCCTTGTCCGCCCCTCTTTGCCCTTGTCCGCCCCTCTTTGCCCTTGTCCGCCCCTCTTTGCCCTTGTCCGCCCCTCTTTGCCCTTGTCCGCCCCTCTTTGCCCTTGTCCGCCCCTCTTTGCCCTTGTCCGCCCCTCTTTGCCCTTGTCCGCCCCTCTTTGCCCTTGTCCGCCCCTCTTTGCCCTTGTCCGCCCCTCTTTGCCCTTGTCCGCCCCTCTTTGCCCTTGTCCGCCCCTCTTTGCCCTTGTCCGGCCCTCTTTGCCCTTGTCCGGCCCTCTTTGCCCTTGTCCGGCCCTCTTTGCCCTTGTCCGCCCCTCTTTGCCCTTGTCCGCCCCTCTTTGCCCTTGTCCGCCCCTCTTTGCCCTTGTCCGCCCCTCTTTGCCCTTGTCCGCCCCTCTTTGCCCTTGTCCGCCCCTCTTTGCCCTTGTCCGCCCCTCTTTGCCCTTGTCCGCCCCTCTTTGCCCTTGTCCGGCCCTCTTTGCCCTTGTCCGGCCCTCTTTGCCCTTGTCCGGCCCTCTTTGCCCTTGTCCCGTATTCTCCGCACTTGTCCGCCCCTCTTTGCCCTTGTCCGCCCCTCTTTGCCCTTGTCCGGCCCTCTTTGCCCTTGTCCGGCCCTCTTTGCCCTTGTCCGGCCCTCTTTGCCCTTGTCCGGCCCTCTTTGCCCTTGTCCGGCCCTCTTTGCCCTTGTCCCGTATTCTCCGCACTTGTCCGGCCCTCTTTGCCCTTGTCCGGCCCTCTTTGCCCTTGTCCGGCCCTCTTTGCCCTTGTCCGGCCCTCTTTGCCCTTGTCCGGCCCTCTTTGCCCTTGTCCCGTATTCTCCGCACTTGTCCGGCCCTCTTTGCCCTTGTCCGGCCCTCTTTGCCCTTGTCCGGCCCTCTTTGCCCTCGTCCCGTATTCTCCGCACTTCTCCGACCCTCTTTGCCCTTGTCCGACCCTCTTTGCCCTTGTCCGACCCTCTTTGCCCTTGTCCGACCCTCTCTGCCCTTGTCCGACCCTCTCTGCATTTTTCCCGTATTCTCCGCACTTGTCCGCCCCTCTTTGGCCCTGTCCGCCCCTCTTTGGCCCTGTCCGCCCCTCTTTGGCCCTGTCCGCCCCTCTTTGGCCCTGTCCGCCCCTCTTTGGCCCTGTCCGCCCCTCTTTGGCCCTGTCCGCCCCTCTTTGCCCTTGTCCCGTATTCTCCGCACTTGTCCGCCCCTCTTTGGCCCTGTCCGCCCCTCTTTGCCCTTGTCCCGTATTCTCCGCCCTTGTCCGACCCTCTTTGCCCTTGTCCGACCCTCTTTGCCCTTGTCCGACCCTCTTTGCCCTTGTCCGACCCTCTCTGCATTTTTCCCGTATTCTCCGCACTTGTCCGCCCCTCTTTGGCCCTGTCCGCCCCTCTTTGGCCCTGTCCGCCCCTCTTTGGCCCTGTCCGCCCCTCTTTGCCCTTGTCCCGTATTCTCCGCACTTGTCCGCCCCTCTTTGGCCCTGTCCGCCCCTCTTTGCCCTTGTCCCGTATTCTCCGCACTTGTCCGCCCCTCTTTGCCCTTGTCCGCCCCTCTTTGCCCTTGTCCGCCCCTCTTTGCCCTTGTCCGCCCCTCTTTGCCCTTGTCCGCCCCTCTTTGCCCTTGTCCGCCCCTCTTTGCCCTTGTCCGCCCCTCTTTGCCCTTGTCCGCCCCTCTTTGCCCTTGTCCGCCCCTCTTTGCCCTTGTCCGCCCCTCTTTGCCCTTGTCCGCCCCTCTTTGCCCTTGTCCGCCCCTCTTTGCCCTTGTCCGCCCCTCTTTGCCCTTGTCCGCCCCTCTTTGCCCTTGTCCGCCCCTCTTTGCCCTTGTCCGCCCCTCTTTGCCCTTGTCCGCCCCTCTTTGCCCTTGTCCGCCCCTCTTTGCCCTTGTCCGCCCCTCTTTGCCCTTGTCCGCCCCTCTTTGCCCTTGTCCGCCCCTCTTTGCCCTTGTCCGCCCCTCTTTGCCCTTGTCCGCCCCTCTTTGCCCTTGTCCGCCCCTCTTTGCCCTTGTCCGCCCCTCTTTGCCCTTGTCCGGCCCTCTTTGCCCTTGTCCGGCCCTCTTTGCCCTTGTCCGGCCCTCTTTGCCCTTGTCCGGCCCTCTTTGCCCTTGTCCGGCCCTCTTTGCCCTTGTCCGCCCCTCTTTGCCCTTGTCCGCCCCTCTTTGCCCTTGTCCGCCCCTCTTTGCCCTTGTCCGCCCCTCTTTGCCCTTGTCCGCCCCTCTTTGCCCTTGTCCGCCCCTCTTTGCCCTTGTCCGCCCCTCTTTGCCCTTGTCCGCCCCTCTTTGCCCTTGTCCGCCCCTCTTTGCCCTTGTCCGCCCCTCTTTGCCCTTGTCCGCCCCTCTTTGCCCTTGTCCGCCCCTCTTTGCCCTTGTCCGCCCCTCTTTGCCCTTGTCCGCCCCTCTTTGCCCTTGTCCGCCCCTCTTTGCCCTTGTCCGCCCCTCTTTGCCCTTGTCCGCCCCTCTTTGCCCTTGTCCGCCCCTCTTTGCCCTTGTCCGCCCCTCTTTGCCCTTGTCCGGCCCTCTTTGCCCTTGTCCGGCCCTCTTTGCCCTTGTCCGCCCCTCTTTGCCCTTGTCCGCCCCTCTTTGCCCTTGTCCGCCCCTCTTTGCCCTTGTCCGCCCCTCTTTGCCCTTGTCCCGTATTCTCCGCACTTGTCCGCCCCTCTTTGCCCTTGTCCGGCCCTCTTTGCCCTTGTCCCGTATTCTCCGCACTTGTCCGCCCCTCTTTGCCCTTGTCCGGCCCTCTTTGCCCTTGTCCCGTATTCTCCGCACTTGTCCGGCCCTCTTTGCCCTTGTCCGGCCCTCTTTGCCCTTGTCCGCCCCTCTTTGCCCTTGTCCGCCCCTCTTTGCCCTTGTCCGCCCCTCTTTGCCCTTGTCCGCCCCTCTTTGCCCTTGTCCGCCCCTCTTTGCCCTTGTCCCGTATTCTCCGCACTTGTCCGGCCCTCTTTGCCCTTGTCCCGTATTCTCCGCACTTGTCCGGCCCTCTTTGCCCTTGTCCGGCCCTCTTTGCCCTTGTCCCGTATTCTCCGCACTTGTCCGGCCCTCTTTGCCCTTGTCCGGCCCTCTTTGCCCTTGTCCGGCCCTCTTTGCCCTTGTCCGGCCCTCTTTGCCCTTGTCCGGCCCTCTTTGCCCTTGTCCGGCCCTCTTTGCCCTTGTCCGGCCCTCTTTGCCCTTGTCCGGCCCTCTTTGCCCTTGTCCGGCCCTCTTTGCCCTTGTCCCGTATTCTCCGCACTTGTCCGGCCCTCTTTGCCCTTGTCCAGCCCTCTTTGCCCTTGTCCCGTATTCTCCGCACTTGTCCGGCCCTCTTTGCCCTTGTCCGGCCCTCTTTGCCCTTGTCCCGTATTCTCCGCACTTGTCCGGCCCTCTTTGCCCTTGTCCGGCCCTCTTTGCCCTTGTCCCGTATTCTCCGCACTTGTCCGGCCCTCTTTGCCCTTGTCCGGCCCTCTTTGCCCTTGTCCGGCCCTCTTTGCCCTTGTCCGGCCCTCTTTGCCCTTGTCCCGTATTCTCCGCACTTGTCCGCCCCTCTTTGCCGTTGTCCGCCCCTCTTTGCCCTTGTCCCGTATTCTCCGCACTTGTCCGCCCCTCTTTGCACTTGTCCGCCCCTCTTTGCACTTGTCCGCCCCTCTTTGCACTTGTCCGCCCCTCTTTGCACTTGTCCGCCCCTCTTTGCCCTTGTCCCGTATTCTCCGCACTTGTCCGCCCCCTTTGCACTTGTCTGCCCCTCTTTGCTGTTGTCCGCCCCTCTTTGCCCTTGTCCCTTATTCTCTGCGCTTGTCCGCCCCTCCTTGCCCTTGTCCGCCCCTCCTTGCCCTTGTCCGCCCCTCCTTGCCCTTGTCCCGTATTCTCCGCACTTGTCCGCCCCTCTGTGCCCTTGTCCGCCCCTCTGTGCCCTTGTCCGCCCCTCTGTGCCCTTGTCCGCCCCTCTGTGCCCTTGTCCGCCCCTCTGTGCCCTTGTCCGCCCCTCTGTGCCCTTGTCCGCCCCTTTTTTTCCCTTTGTCCGCCCCTTTTTTTCCCTTTGTCCGCCCCTTTTTTTCCCTTTGTCCGCCCCTTTTTTTCCCTTTGTCCGCCCCTTTTTTTCCCTTTGTCCGCCCCTCTTTGCCCTTGTCCGCCCCTCTTTGCCCTTGTCCCGTATTCTCCGCACTTGTCCGCCCCTCTTTGCCCTTGTCCCGTATTCTCCGCACTTGTCCGCCCCTCTTTGCTGTTGTCCCGTATTCTCCGCACTTGTCCGCCCCGCTTTGCCGTTGTCCGCCCCGCTTTGCCGTTGTCCGCCCCGCTTTGCCGTTGTCCGCCCCGCTTTGCCGTTGTCCCGTATTCTCCGCACTTGTCCGCCCCTCTTTGCCCTCGTCCGCCCCTCTTTGCCCTCGTCCGCCCCTCTTTGCCCTCGTCCGCCCCTCTTTGCCCTCGTCCGCCCCTCTTTGCCCTCGTCCGCCCCTCTTTGCCCTCGTCCGCCCCTCTTTGCCCTCGTCCGCCCCTCTTTGCCCTCGTCCGCCCCTCTTTGCCCTCGTCCGCCCCTCTTTGCCCTCGTCCGCCCCTCTTTGCCCTCGTCCGCCCCTCTTTGCCCTCGTCCGCCCCTCTTTGCCCTCGTCCGCCCCTCTTTGCCCTCGTCCGCCCCTCTTTGCCCTCGTCCGCCCCTCTTTGCCCTCGTCCGCCCCTCTTTGCCCTCGTCCGCCCCTCTTTGCCCTCGTCCGCCCCTCTTTGCCCTCGTCCGCCCCTCTTTGCCCTCGTCCGCCCCTCTTTGCCCTCGTCCGCCCCTCTTTGCCCTCGTCCGCCCCTCTTTGCCCTCGTCCGCCCCTCTTTGCCCTCGTCCGCCCCTCTTTGCCCTCGTCCGCCCCTCTTTGCCCTCGTCCGCCCCTCTTTGCCCTCGTCCGCCCCTCTTTGCCCTCGTCCGCCCCTCTTTGCCCTCGTCCGCCCCTCTTTGCCCTCGTCCGCCCCTCTTTGCCCTCGTCCGCCCCTCTTTGCCCTCGTCCGCCCCTCTTTGCCCTCGTCCGCCCCTCTTTGCCCTCGTCCGCCCCTCTTTGCCCTCGTCCGCCCCTCTTTGCCCTCGTCCGCCCCTCTTTGCCCTCGTCCGCCCCTCTTTGCCCTCGTCCGCCCCTCTTTGCCCTCGTCCGCCCCTCTTTGCCCTCGTCCGCCCCTCTTTGCCCTCGTCCGCCCCTCTTTGCCCTCGTCCGCCCCTCTTTGCCCTCGTCCGCCCCTCTTTGCCCTCGTCCGCCCCTCTTTGCCCTCGTCCGCCCCTCTTTGCCCTCGTCCGCCCCTCTTTGCCCTCGTCCGCCCCTCTTTGCCCTCGTCCGCCCCTCTTTGCCCTCGTCCGCCCCTCTTTGCCCTCGTCCGCCCCTCTTTGCCCTCGTCCGCCCCTCTTTGCCCTCGTCCGCCCCTCTTTGCCCTCGTCCGCCCCTCTTTGCCCTCGTCCGCCCCTCTTTGCCCTCGTCCGCCCCTCTTTGCCCTCGTCCGCCCCTCTTTGCCCTCGTCCGCCCCTCTTTGCCCTCGTCCGCCCCTCTTTGCCCTCGTCCGCCCCTCTTTGCCCTCGTCCGCCCCTCTTTGCCCTCGTCCGCCCCTCTTTGCCCTCGTCCGCCCCTCTTTGCCCTCGTCCGCCCCTCTTTGCCCTCGTCCGCCCCTCTTTGCCCTCGTCCGCCCCTCTTTGCCCTCGTCCGCCCCTCTTTGCCCTCGTCCGCCCCTCTTTGCCCTCGTCCGCCCCTCTTTGCCCTCGTCCGCCCCTCTTTGCCCTCGTCCGCCCCTCTTTGCCCTCGTCCGCCCCTCTTTGCCCTCGTCCGCCCCTCTTTGCCCTCGTCCGCCCCTCTTTGCCCTCGTCCGCCCCTCTTTGCCCTCGTCCGCCCCTCTTTGCCCTCGTCCGCCCCTCTTTGCCCTCGTCCCGTATTCTCCGCACTTGTCCGCCCCTCTTTGCCCTTGTCCGCCCCTCTTTGCCCTTGTCCGCCCCTCTTTGCCCTTGTCCGCCCCTCTTTGCCCTTGTCCGCCCCTCTTTGCCCTTGTCCGCCCCTCTTTGCCCTTGTCCGCCCCTCTTTGCCCTTGTCCGCCCCTCTTTGCCCTTGTCCGCCCCTCTTTGCCCTTGTCCGCCCCTCTTTGCCCTTGTCCGCCCCTCTTTGCCCTTGTCCGCCCCTCTTTGCCCTTGTCCGCCCCTCTTTGCCCTTGTCCGCCCCTCTTTGCCCTTGTCCGCCCCTCTTTGCCCTTGTCCGCCCCTCTTTGCCCTTGTCCGCCCCTCTTTGCCCTTGTCCGCCCCTCTTTGCCCTTGTCCGGCCCTCTTTGCCCTTGTCCGGCCCTCTTTGCCCTTGTCCCGTATTCTCCGCACTTGTCCGGCCCTCTTTGCCCTTGTCCCGTATTCTCCGCACTTGTCCGGCCCTCTTTGCCCTTGTCCGGCCCTCTTTGCCCTTGTCCGGCCCTCTTTGCCCTTGTCCGGCCCTCTTTGCCCTTGTCCGGCCCTCTTTGCCCTTGTCCGGCCCTCTTTGCCCTTGTCCGGCCCTCTTTGCCCTTGTCCGGCCCTCTTTGCCCTTGTCCGGCCCTCTTTGCCCTTGTCCGCCCCTCTTTGCCCTTGTCCCGTATTCTCCGCACTTGTCCGGCCCTCTTTGCCTTTGTCCGGCCCTCTTTGCCCTTGTCCGCCCCTCTTTGCCCTTGTCCCGTATTCTCCGCACTTGTCCGGCCCTCTTTGCCCTTGTCCGCCCCTCTTTGCCCTTGTCCGGCCCTCTTTGCCCTTGTCCCGTATTCTCCGCACTTGTCCGGCCCTCTTTGCCCTTGTCCGGCCCTCTTTGCCCTTGTCCGGCCCTCTTTGCCCTTGTCCCGTATTCTCCGCACTTGTCCGGCCCTCTTTGCCCTTGTCCGGCCCTCTTTGCCCTTGTCCGGCCCTCTTTGCCCTTGTCCGGCCCTCTTTGCCCTTGTCCGGCCCTCTTTGCCCTTGTCCCGTATTCTCCGCACTTGTCCGGCCCTCTTTGCCCTTGTCCGGCCCTCTTTGCCCTTGTCCGCCCCTCTTTGCCCTTGTCCCGTATTCTCCGCACTTGTCCGGCCCTCTTTGCCCTTGTCCGCCCCTCTTTGCCCTTGTCCGGCCCTCTTTGCCCTTGTCCCGTATTCTCCGCACTTGTCCGGCCCTCTTTGCCCTTGTCCGGCCCTCTTTGCCCTTGTCCGGCCCTCTTTGCCCTTGTCCGGCCCTCTTTGCCCTTGTCCGGCCCTCTTTGCCCTTGTCCGGCCCTCTTTGCCCTTGTCCGGCCCTCTTTGCCCTTGTCCCGTATTCTCCGCACTTGTCCGGCCCTCTTTGCCCTTGTCCGGCCCTCTTTGCCCTTGTCCGGCCCTCTTTGCCCTTGTCCGGCCCTCTTTGCCCTTGTCCGGCCCTCTTTGCCCTTGTCCGGCCCTCTTTGCCCTTGTCCGGCCCTCTTTGCCCTTGTCCCGTATTCTCCGCACTTGTCCGGCCCTCTTTGCCCTTGTCCGGCCCTCTTTGCCCTTGTCCGGCCCTCTTTGCCCTTGTCCGGCCCTCTTTGCCCTTGTCCGGCCCTCTTTGCCCTTGTCCGGCCCTCTTTGCCCTTGTCCGGCCCTCTTTGCCCTTGTCCGGCCCTCTTTGCCCTTGTCCGGCCCTCTTTGCCCTTGTCCGCCCCTCTTTGCCCTTGTCCGCCCCTCTTTGCCCTTGTCCGCCCCTCTTTGCCCTTGTCCGCCCCTCTTTGCCCTTGTCCGCCCCTCTTTGCCCTTGTCCGCCCCTCTTTGCCCTTGTCCGCCCCTCTTTGCCCTTGTCCGCCCCTCTTTGCCCTTGTCCGCCCCTCTTTGCCCTTTTCCCGTATTCTCCGCACTTGTCCGCCCCTCTTTGCCCTTGTCCGCCCCTCTTTGCCCTTGTCCGGCCCTCTTTGCCCTTGTCCCGTATTCTCCGCACTTGTCCGGCCCTCTTTGCCCTTGTCCGGCCCTCTTTGCCCTTGTCCGGCCCTCTTTGCCCTTGTCCGGCCCTCTTTGCCCTTGTCCCGTATTCTCCGCACTTGTCCGGCCCTCTTTGCCCTTGTCCGGCCCTCTTTGCCCTTGTCCCGTATTCTCCGCACTTGTCCGGCCCTCTTTGCCCTTGTCCGGCCCTCTTTGCCCTTGTCCGGCCCTCTTTGCCCTTGTCCGGCCCTCTTTGCCCTTGTCCCGTATTCTCCGCACTTGTCCGCCCCTCTTTGCCGTTGTCCGCCCCTCTTTGCCCTTGTCCCGTATTCTCCGCACTTGTCCGCCCCTCTTTGCACTTGTCCGCCCCTCTTTGCACTTGTCCGCCCCTCTTTGCACTTGTCCGCCCCTCTTTGCACTTGTCCGCCCCTCTTTGCACTTGTCCGCCCCTCTTTGCCCTTGTCCCGTATTCTCCGCACTTGTCCGCCCCCTTTGCACTTGTCTGCCCCTCTTTGCTGTTGTCCGCCCCTCTTTGCCCTTGTCCCTTATTCTCTGCGCTTGTCCGCCCCTCCTTGCCCTTGTCCGCCCCTCCTTGCCCTTGTCCGCCCCTCCTTGCCCTTGTCCCGTATTCTCCGCACTTGTCCGCCCCTCTGTGCCCTTGTCCGCCCCTCTGTGCCCTTGTCCGCCCCTCTGTGCCCTTGTCCGCCCCTCTGTGCCCTTGTCCGCCCCTTTTTTTCCCTTTGTCCGCCCCTTTTTTTCCCTTTGTCCGCCCCTTTTTTTCCCTTTGTCCGCCCCTCTTTGCCCTTGTCCGCCCCTCTTTGCCCTTGTCCCGTATTCTCCGCACTTGTCCGCCCCTCTTTGCCCTTGTCCCGTATTCTCCGCACTTGTCCGCCCCTCTTTGCCCTTGTCCCGTATTCTCCGCACTTGTCCGCCCCTCTTTGCCGTTGTCCCGTATTCTCCGCACTTGTCCGCCCCGCTTTGCCGTTGTCCGCCCCGCTTTGCCGTTGTCCGCCCCGCTTTGCCGTTGTCCGCCCCGCTTTGCCGTTGTCCGCCCCGCTTTGCCCTTGTCCCGTATTCTCCGCACTTGTCCGCCCCTCTTTGCCCTTGTCCGCCCCTCTTTGCCCTTGTCCGCCCCTCTTTGCCCTTGTCCGCCCCTCTTTGCCCTTGTCCGCCCCTCTTTGCCCTTGTCCGCCCCTCTTTGCCCTTGTCCGCCCCTCTTTGCCCTTGTCCGCCCCTCTTTGCCCTTGTCCGCCCCTCTTTGCCCTTGTCCGCCCCTCTTTGCCCTTGTCCGCCCCTCTTTGCCCTTGTCCGCCCCTCTTTGCCCTTGTCCGCCCCTCTTTGCCCTTGTCCGCCCCTCTTTGCCCTTGTCCGCCCCTCTTTGCCCTTGTCCGCCCCTCTTTGCCCTTGTCCGCCCCTCTTTGCCCTTGTCCGCCCCTCTTTGCCCTTGTCCCGTATTCTCCGCACTTCTCCACCACTCTTTGCACTTGTCCGCCCCTCTTTGCCCTTGTCCCTTATTCTCCGCACTTTTCCGCCCCCCCTTGCCCTTGTCCGCCCCCCCTTGCCCTTGTCCGCCCCCCCTTGCCCGCCCCCCCTTGCCCTTGTCCGCCCCTCTTTACCCTTGTCCGCCCCTTTTTACCTTTGTCCCCTATTCTCCGCACTTGTCCGCCCCTCTTTGCCCTTGTCCGCCCCTCTTTGCCCTTGTCCGCCCCTCTTTGCCCTTGTCCGCCCATCTTTTCCTTTTTCGGGTGATCTCCGCTATTGTCCGCCCCTCTACACCATCGTCCGACCCTTTTTGCACTTGTCCCGTATTCTCCGCAATTGTCTGCCTTGCTTTGCCCTTGTCCCTTCTTCTCCGCACTTCTCCATCCCTTTTTGCCCTTGTGCGACCCTGTTTACCCTTGTCCACCCCTCTTTGATCTTGTCCGTTCTTTTTTGAACCTGTCTTCCCCTCTTTGCCCTTGTCCGCCCCTCTTTGCCCTTGTCCGCCCCTCTTTGAACTTTTCCCCTATTCTCTGCAATTCTCCGCCCCTCTTTGCCCTTGTCCGCCCCTCTTTGCCCTTGTCCGCCCCTCTTTGCCCTTGTCCGCCCCTCTTTGCCCTTGTCCGCCCCTCTTTGCCCTTGTCCGCCCCTCTTTGCCCTTGTCCGCCCCTCTTTGCCCTTGTCCGCCCCTCTTTGCCCTTGTCCGCCCCTCTTTGCCCTTGTCCGCCCCTCTTTGCCCTTGTCCGCCCCTCTTTGAACTTTTCCCCTATTCTCTGCAATTCTCCGCCCCTCTTTGCCCTTGTCCGCCCCTCTTTGCCCTTGTCCGCCCCTCTTTGCCCTTGTCCGCCCCTCTTTGCCCTTGTCCGCCCCTCTTTGCCCTTGTCCGCCCCTCTTTGCCCTTGTCCGCCCCTCTTTGCCCTTGTCCGCCCCTCTTTGCCCTTGTCCGCCCCTCTTTGCCCTTTTCCCGTATTCTCCACTCTTGTCCGCCCCTCTTTGCCCTTGTCCACACCTCTTTGCCCTTGTCCACACCTCTTTGCCCTTGTCCCGTATTCTCCGCACTTGTACGCCCCACTTTGCCCTTGTCCGCCCCTCTTTGCCCTTTTCCCGTATTCTCCACTCTTGTCCGCCCCTCTCTGCCCTTGTCCGCCCCTCTCTGCCCTTGTCCGCCCCTCTCTGCCCTTGTCCGCCCCTCTCTGCCCTTGTCCTACCCTCTCTGCGCTTGTCCTACCCTCTTTGCGCTTGTCACCTCCTCTTTGCCCTTGTCCGCCCCTCTTTGCACTTGTCTGCACCTCTTTGACCTTGTCTGTCCCTTTTCCACTTGTCCGCCCCTCTCTGCCCTTGTCTACCCCTCATAGTCCTTGTCCGCCCCTCTATGCACTTGTCCCGTATTCTCAGAAATTCTCCGCCCCTCTTTGCCCTTGTCCCGTATTCTCAGCAATTCTCCGCCCCTCTTTGCCCTTGTCCCGTATTCTCAGCAATTCTCCGCCCCTCTTTGCCCTTGTCCACACCTCTTTGCCCTTGTCCCGTATTCTCCGCACTTGTACGCCCCACTTTGCCCTTGTCCGCCCCTCTTTGCCCTTTTCCCGTATTCTCCACTCTTGTCCGCCCCTCTTTGCCCTTGTCCGCCCCTCTTTGCCCTTGTCCGCCCCTCTTTGCCCTTGTCCGCCCCTCTTTGCCCTTGTCCGCCCCTCTTTGCCCTTGTCCGCCCCTCTTTGCCCTTGTCCGCCCCTCTTTGCCCTTGTCCGCCCCTCTTTGCCCTTGTCCGCCCCTCTTTGCCCTTGTCCGCCCCTCTTTGCCCTTGTCCGCCCCTCTTTGCCCTTTTCCCGTATTCTCCGCACTTGTCCGCCCCTCTTTGCCCTTTTCCCGTATTCTCCGCACTTGTACGCTCCTCTTTGCCATTTTCAGCCCATCTTTGCCCTTGTCCGCCTCTCTTTGCGCTTGTCCATCTCTCTTTGCCCTTGTCCAGTATTCTCCGCATTTGTCCGCCCCTCTTTGACCTTGTCTGTCCCTCTTTGACCTTGTCTGTCCCTTTTCCACTTGTCCGCCCCTCTCTGCCCTTGTCTACCCCTCTTAGTCCTTGTCCGCCCCTCTATGTACTTGTCCCGTATTCTCAGCAATTCTCGGCCCCTCTTTGCCCTTGTCCCGTATTCTCCGCCCCTCTTTGCCCTTGTCCGCCCCTCTTTGCCCTTGTCCGCCCCTCTTTGCCCTTGTCCGCCCCTCTTTGCCCTTGTCCGCCCCTCTTTGCCCTTGTCCGCCCCTCTTTGCCCTTGTCCGCCCCTCTTTGCCCTTGTCCGCCCCTCTTTGCCCTTGTCCGCCCCTCTTTGCCCTTGTCCGCCCCTCTTTGCCCTTGTCCGCCCCTCTTTGCCCTTTTCCGCCCCTTTTTGCACTTTTCCAGTATTCTCCGCATTTCTCAAGCCCTCTTTGCCCTCGTCCGCCCCTCTTTGCCCTCGTCCGCCCCTCTTTGCCCTCGTCCGCCCCTCTTTGCCCTCGTCCGCCCCTCTTTGCGCTCGTCCGCCCCTCTTTGCGCTCGTCCGCCCCTCTTTGCCCTCGTCCGCCCCTCTTTGCCCTCGTCCGCCCCTCTTTGCCCTCGTCCGCCCCTCTTTGCCCTTGTCTTCTCCTCTTTGCCCTTGAGCCGTGTTCTTCGCCCTTCTCTGCCATTCTTTGCACTTGTCCCGTGTTCTCTGCACTTGTCCGCCCCTTTTTGCCCTTGTCCCGTACTCTCCCATCTTGTCCGCCCCTCTTTGCATTTTTCCACCCCTCTTTACCATGTGCCGGCCCACTTTGCCCTTGTCCACCGCTCTATGCTCATGTCCGCCCATTTTTCCCCTTGTCCACCCTTCTTTACCCTTGTGCGCCCCTCTTTTCTTTTGTACGCCCCTCTTTGCCTTTGTCCGCTCCTCTTTGCCCTTGTCCGCCTCTCTTTCCCTATGTCCGGTATTCTCCGCACTTCTCTGCCCCTCTTTGACTTTGTCGGCCCCTCTTTGCCCTTTTCCGCCCCTCTTTGCCCTTGTCCCGTATTCTCTGGAATTTTCTGCCCCTCTTTGACCATTTCCGCTGCTCTTTGCACTTTTCGCGTATTCTCCGCCATTCTCTACCCCTCTTTGCCCTTTTTCACCACTCCTTGCCCTTCTCCATCCTTCTTTGCCCTTGTCCACCCCTCCTTGCCCTTCTCCACCCCTCTTTGCCCTTGTCCCGTATTCTCCGCACTTCTCCGCCCCTTCTTTGCTCTTTTCCGGCCCTCTTTGACCTTGTCTGTCCCTTTTCCACTTGTCCGCCCCTCTCTGCCCTTGTCTACCCCTCTTAGTCCTTGTCCGCCCCTCTATGCACTTGTCCTGTATTCTCAGCAATTCTCCGCCCCTCTTTGCCCTTGTCCCGTATTCTCAGCAATTCTCCGCCCCTCTTTGCCCTGGTCCGCCCCTCTTTGCCCTGGTCCGCCCCTCTTTGCCCTGGTCCGCCCCTCTTTGCCCTGGTCCGCCCCTCTTTGCCCTGGTCCGCCCCTCTTTGCCCTGGTCCGCCCCTCTTTGCCCTGGTCCGCCCCTCTTTGCCCTGGTCCGCCCCTCTTTGCCCATCTCCCGTATTTTCGGCACTTCTCTTCCCCTCTTTGCCCTGGTCCGCCCCTCTTTGCCCTGGTCCGCCCCTCTTTGCCCTGGTCCGCCCCTCTTTGCCCTGGTCCGCCCCTCTTTGCCCTGGTCCGCCCCTCTTTGCCCTGGTCCGCCCCTCTTTGCCCTGGTCCGCCCCTCTTTGCCCTGGTCCGCCCCTCTTTGCCCTGGTCCGCCCCTCTTTGCCCTGGTCCGCCCCTCTTTGCCCTGGTCCGCCCCTCTTTGCCCTGGTCCGCCCCTCTTTGCCCTGGTCCGCCCCTCTTTGCCCTGGTCCGCCCCTCTTTGCCCTGGTCCGCCCCTCTTTGCCCTGGTCCGCCCCTCTTTGCCCTGGTCCGCCCCTCTTTGCCCTGGTCCGCCCCTCTTTGCCCTGGTCCGCCCCTCTTTGCCCTGGTCCGCCCCTCTTTGCCCTGGTCCGCCCCTCTTTGCCCTTGTCCGGTATTCTCCGCACTTCTGTGCCCCTCTTTGCCCTTGTCCGCCCCTCTTTGACTTTGTCCGCCCCTCTTTGACTTTGTCCGCCCCTCTTTGACTTTGTCCGCCCCTCTTTGACTTTGTCCGCCCCTCTTTGACTTTGTCCGCCCCTCTTTGACTTTGTCCGCCCCTCTTTCCCTTGTCCGCCCCTCTTTCCCTTGTCCGCCCCTCTTTCCCTTGTCCGGCTCTCTTTGCCCTTGTCCCGTGTTCTCCGCATTTGTCTGAACCTCTTTGCCATTGTCCCGTGTTCTCCGCACTTTTCCGCCCCTCTTTGCCCTTGTCCGCCCCTCTTTGCCCTTGTCCGCCCCTCTTTGCCCTTGTCCGCCCCTCTTTGCCCTTGTCCGCCCCTCTTTGCCCTTGTCCGCCCCTCTTTGCCCTTGTCCGCCCCTCTTTGCTTTTATCTGCCCCTCTTTGCCCTTGTGCCGTGTTCTCCGCACTTTTCCGCCTCTCTTTGCACTTGTTCGCCGCTCTTTGCCCTTGTCAGGCCCTCTTTGCCCTTGTCCGCCCCTCATTGCCCTAGTCCCGTATTTTCCGCCCTTGTCCGCGCCTCTATGCCCTTGTCCGCGCCTCTATGCCCTTGTCCGCGCCTCTATGCCCTTGTCCGCGCCTCTATGCCCTTGTCCGCGCCTCTATGCCCTTGTCCGCCCGTCTTTGCCCTTGTCCGCCCGTCTTTGCCCTTGTCCGCCCGTCTTTGCCCTTGTCCCGCCCGTCTTTGCCCTTGTCCGCCCGTCTTTGCCCTTGTCCGCCCGTCTTTGCCCTTGTCCGCCCGTCTTTGCCCTTGTCCTGTATTTTCCTCCCTTGTCCGCCCATCTTTGCACTTGTCACTTATTCTCCGCCCTTGTCCGCCCCTCTTTGCCCTTGTCCGCCCCTCTTTGCCCTTGTCCGCCCCTCTTTGCCCTTGTCCGCCCCTCTTTGCCCTTGTCCGCCCCTCTTTGCCCTTGTCCGACGCTCTTTGCCCTTGTCAGGCCCTCTTTGCCCTTGTCCGCCCCTCATTGCCCTAGTCCCGTATTTTCCGCCCTTGTCCGCGCCTCTATGCCCTTGTCCGCGCCTCTATGCCCTTGTCCGCCCGTCTTTGCCCTTGTCCGCCCGTCTTTGCCCTTGTCCGCCCGTCTTTGCCCTTGTCCGCCCGTCTTTGCCCTTGTCCGCCCGTCTTTGCCCTTGTCCTGTATTTTCCTCCCTTGTCCGCCCATCTTTGGACTTGTCACTTATTCTCCGCCCTTGTCCGCCCCTCTTTGCCCTTGTCCGCCCCTCTTTGCCCTTGTCCGCCCCTCTTTGCCCTTGTCCGCCCCTCTTTGCCCTTGTCTGCCCCTCTTTGCCCTTGACCTGTGTTCTCCGCCTTTGTCCACCATTCTTTTCACTTGTCCCGTGTTCTCTTCTCTTGTCCGCCCCTTTTTGCCCTTGTCCCATACTCTCCGATCTTGTCCGCCCCTCTTTGCCCTTGTCCGCCCCTCTTTGCCCTTGTCCGCCCCACTTTGCCCTTGTCCGCCCCTCTTTGCCCTTGTCCGCCCCTCTTTGCCCTTGTCCGGCCCTCTTTGCCCTTGTCCGGCCCTCTTTGCCCTTGTCCGCCCCTCTTTGCCCTTGTCCACCCCTCTTTGCCCATGTCCGGTATTCTCCGCACTTCTCTGCCCCTTTTTGCCCCTGTCCACCCCTCTTTGCATTTGTCCGCCACTCTTTGCATTTGTCCGCCACTCTTTGCATTTGTCCACCACTCTTTGCATTTGTCCGCCCCTCTTTGACCTTGTCCGCCACTCTTTGACCTTGTCCACCCCTCTTTGACCTTGTCCGTCCCTCTTTGCCCTTGTCCCGTGTTCTCCGCACTTGTCTGACCCTCTTTGCACTTGTCCCGTGTTCTCCGCACTTTTCTAACCCTCTTTGCCCTTGTACGCCCTTCTTTGCCCCTGTCCGACCCTCTTTGCAATTGTCCGCCCCTCTTTGGCCTTGTCCGCCCTCTTTGCCCTTGTCCGCACCTCACAGAATCACAGAATCACAGAATCACAGAATAACCAGGTTGGAAGAGACCCACCGGATCACCGAGTCCAACCGTTCCTACCAAACACTAAACCATATCCCTCAGCACCTCGTCCACCCGTGCCTTAAACACCTCCAGGGAAGGTGACTCAACCACCTCCCTGGGCAGCCTGTTCCAGTGCCCAATGACCCTTTCTGTAAAGAATTTTTTCCTAACGTCTAGCCTAAACCTCCCCTGTCGGAGCTTGAGGCCATTCCCTCTTGTCCTGTCCCCTGTCACTTGGGAGAAGAGGCCAGCACCCTCCTCTCTACAACGTCCTTTCAGGTAGTTGTAGAGAGCAATGAGGTCACCCCTCAGCCTCCTCTTCTCCAGGCTAAACAACCCCAGCTCTCTCAGCCGCTCCTCATAAGGCCTGTTCTCCAGCCCTTTCACCAGCTTTGTTGCTCTTCTCTGTACTCTCTCCAGAGCCTCAACATCCTTCTTGTGGTGAGGGGCCCAGAACTGAACACAGTATTCGAGGAGCGGTCTCACCAGTGCCGAGTACAGAGGGAGGATAACCTCCCTGGACCTGCTGGTCACGCCGTTTCTGATACAAGCCAAGATGCCATTGGCCTTCTTGGCCACCTGGGCACACTGCTGGCTCATATTCAGTCGGCTGTCAACCAACACCCCCAGGTCCCTCTCCTCCAGGCAGCTTTCTAGACAGACTTCTCCCAGTCTGTAGCACTGCATAGGGTTGTTGTGCCCCAAGTGCAGGACCCGGCATTTGGCCTTGTTAAACCTCATGCCATTGGACTCTGCCCAGCGGTCCAGCCTGTTCAGATCCCTTTGCAGAGCCTCCCGACCCTCCAGCAGATCGACACTTCCACCCAGCTTAGTGTCATCTGCAAACTTGCTAAGGGTGCATTCGATGCCTTCATCCAGGTCATTGATGAAGACATTGAACAGGGCTGGACCCAGCACTGAGCCCTGGGGAACCCCACTTGTCACTGGCCTCCAGCTGGATTTCACACCATTTACCTCTTTGCCTTTGTCCCTTATTCTCCGCAGTTGTCCGCCCCACTTTACCCTTGTCCACCCCTCTTTGCCCTTCTCCGCCCCTCTTTGCAGTTGTCCAACCCTCTTTGCCTTTGTCCGACTCTCTTTGCCTTTCTCCGCCCCTCTTTGCCTTTGTCCCTTATTCTCTGCAATCCTCCGCCCTTCTTTACCCTTGTCCCGTATTCTCCGCAATTCTCCACCCGTCTTTGCCCTTGTCCGACCGTCTTTGTCCTTGTCCGCCCTTCTTTACCCTTGTCCGACCCTCTATGCCCTTGTCCCCCCCTCTTTGCTCTTGTCCCGTATTGTCCGCTCTCGTCTGCCCCTCCTTTCCCTTGTCCCGTATTTTCCGCACTTGTCTGCCCCTCTTTGCCATTGTCCAGCCGTCTTTGCCCTTGTCCGCACTTCTTTCCCCTTGTCTGCTCGTTTTAGCCCTTTTCCGTCCGTCTTTGCACTTGTCCGATCCTCTTTGTCCTTGTCCCGTATTCTCCAAACTCGTCCAATCCTCTTTCTGCTTTTCCCGTATTCTCCGCCCTTCTCAGCCCCTCTTTGCACTTGTCAGCCCCTCTTTGCCCTTCTCTCGTATTCTCTGCACTTCTCCGCCCCTCTTTGCCCTCGTCCGCCCCTCTTTGCCCTCGTCCGCCCCTCTTTGCCCTCGTCCGCCCCTCTTTGCCCTCGTCCGCCCCTCTTTGCCCTCGTCCGCCCCTCTTTGCCCTCGTCCGCCCCTCTTTGCCCTCGTCCGCCCCTCTTTGCCCTCGTCCGCCCCTCTTTGCCCTCGTCCGCCCCTCTTTGCCCTCGTCCGCCCCTCTTTGCCCTCGTCCGCCCCTCTTTGCCCTCGTCCGCCCCTCTTTGCCCTCGTCCGCCCCTCTTTGCCCTCGTCCGCCCCTCTTTGCCCTCGTCCGCCCCTCTTTGCCCTCGTCCGCCCCTCTTTGCCCTCGTCCGCCCCTCTTTGCCCTCGTCCGCCCCTCTTTGCCCTCGTCCGCCCCTCTTTGCCCTCGTCCGCCCCTCTTTGCCCTCGTCCGCCCCTCTTTGCCCTCGTCCGCCCCTCTTTGCCCTCGTCCGCCCCTCTTTGCCCTCGTCCGCCCCTCTTTGCCCTCGTCCGCCCCTCTTTGCCCTCGTCCGCCCCTCTTTGCCCTCGTCCGCCCCTCTTTGCCCTCGTCCGCCCCTCTTTGCCCTCGTCCGCCCCTCTTTGCCCTCGTCCGCCCCTCTTTGCCCTCGTCCGCCCCTCTTTGCCCTCGTCCGCCCCTCTTTGCCCTCGTCCGCCCCTCTTTGCCCTCGTCCGCCCCTCTTTGCCCTCGTCCCGTATTCTCCGCTCTTGTCCGCCCCTCTTTGCCCTCGTCCCGTATTCTCCGCTCTTGTCCGCCCCTCTTTGCCCTCGTCCCGTATTCTCCGCTCTTGTCCGCCCCTCTTTGCAATTTTCAGCCCCTCTTTGCCCTTGTCCCGTATTCTCCGCACTTGTCCGACCCTCTTTGCCCTTGTCCCGTATTCTCTGCCCTCGTCCGCCCCTCTCTGCCCTCGTCCGCCCCTCTCTGCCCTCGTCCGCCCCTCTCTGCCCTCGTCCGCCCCTCTCTGCCCTCGTCCGCCCCTCTCTGCCCTCGTCCGCCCCTCTCTGCCCTCGTCCGCCCCTCTCTGCCCTCGTCCGCCCCTCTCTGCCCTCGTCCCGTATTCTCCGCTCTTCTCCGCCCCTCTTTGCCCTCGTCCCGTATTCTCCGCTCTTCTCCGCCTATCTTTGCCCTCGTCCCGTATTCTCCGCTCTTCTCCGCCTATCTTTGCCCTCGTCCCGTATTCTCCGCTCTTCTCCGCCCCTCTTTGCCCTCGTCCCGTATTCTCCGCTCTTCTCCGCCCCTCTTTGCAATTTTCAGCCCCTCTTTGCACTTGTCCACCCCTCTTTGCCCTTGTCCCGTATTCTCCGCACTTGTCCGACCCTCTTTGCCCTTGTCCGGTATTCTCCGCACTTGTCCGACCCTCTTTGCCCTTGTCCCGTATTCTCCGCACTTGTCCGACCCTCTTTGCCCTTGTCCCGTATTCTCCGCACTTGTCCGACCCTCTCTGCCCTTGTCCGACCCTCTCTGCCCTTGTCCGACCCTCTTTGCCCTTGTCCGACCCTCTCTGCACTTGCCCGACCCTCTTTGCCCTTGTCCGACCCTCTCTGCACTTTTCCCGTATTCTCCGCACTTGTCCGCCCCTCTTTGGCCCTGTCCGCCCCTCTTTGGCCCTGTCCGCCCCTCTTTGCCCTTGTCCTGTATTCTCAGCACTTGTCCGCCCCTCTTTGCCCTTGTCCGCCCCTCTTTGCCCTTGTCCGCCCCTCTTTGCCCTTGTCCGCCCCTCTTTGCCCTTGTCCGCCCCTCTTTGCCCTTGTCCGCCCCTCTTTGCCCTTGTCCGCCCCTCTTTGCCCTTGTCCGCTCCTCTTTGCCCTTGTCCCGTATTCTCCGCACTTGTCCGACCCTCTTTGCCCTTGTCCGACCCTCTCTGCACTTGTCCGACCCTCTCTGCACTTGTCCGACCCTCTCTGCACTTGTCCGACCCTCTCTGCACTTGTCCGACCCTCTCTGCATTTTTCCCGTATTCTCCGCACTTGTCCGCCCCTCTTTGGCCCTGTCCGCCCCTCTTTGGCCCTGTCCGCCCCTCTTTGGCCCTGTCCGCCCCTCTTTGGCCCTGTCCGCCCCTCTTTGCCCTTGTCCCGTATTCTCCGCACTTGTCCGCCCCTCTTTGCCCTTGTCCGCCCCTCTTTGCCCTTGTCCGCCCCTCTTTGCCCTTGTCCGCCCCTCTTTGCCCTTGTCCGCCCCTCTTTGCCCTTGTCCGCCCCTCTTTGCCCTTGTCCGCCCCTCTTTGCCCTTGTCCGCCCCTCTTTGCCCTTGTCCGCCCCTCTTTGCCCTTGTCCGCCCCTCTTTGCCCTTGTCCCGTATTCTCCGCACTTGTCCGCCCCTCTTTGCCCTTGTCCCGTATTCTCCGCACTTGTCCGGCCCTCTTTGCCCTTGTCCGGCCCTCTTTGCCCTTGTCCGGCCCTCTTTGCCCTTGTCCCGTATTCTCCGCACTTGTCCGCCCCTCTTTGCCGTTGTCCGCCCCTCTTTGCCGTTGTCCGCCCCTCTTTGCCGTTGTCCGCCCCTCTTTGCCGTTGTCCGCCCCTCTTTGCCGTTGTCCCGTATTCTCCGCACTTGTCCGCCCCTCTTTGCACTTGTCCGCCCCTCTTTGCACTTGTCCGCCCCTCTTTGCACTTGTCCGCCCCTCTTTGCACTTGTCCGCCCCTCTTTGCCCTTGTCCCGTATTCTCCGCACTTGTCCGCCCCTCTTTGCACTTGTCTGCCCCTCTTTGCAGTTGTCCGCCCCTCTTTGCCCTTGTCCCTTATTCTCTGCCCTTGTCCGCCCCTCCTTGCCCTTGTCCGCCCCTCCTTGCCCTTGTCCGCCCCTCCTTGCCCTTGTCCGCCCCTCCTTGCCCTTGTCCGCCCCTCCTTGCCCTTGTCCGCCCCTCCTTGCCCTTGTCCGCCCCTCCTTGCCCTTGTCCCGTATTCTCTGCCCTTGTCCGCCCCTCTGTGCCCTTGTCCGCCCCTCTGTGCCCTTGTCCGCCCCTCTCTGCCCTTGTCCGACCCTCTCTGCCCTTGTCCGACCCTCTCTGCACTTGTCCGACCCTCTCTGCACTTGTCCGACCCTCTTTGCCCTTGTCCGACCCTCTCTGCACTTTTCCCGTATTCTCCGCACTTGTCCGCCCCTCTTTGGCCCTGTCCTCCCCTCTTTGGCCCTGTCCTCCCCACTTTGGCCCTGTCCTCCCCTCTTTGGCCCTGTCCGCCCCTCTTTGGCCCTGTCCGCCCCTCTTTGGCCCTGTCCGCCCCTCTTTGCCCTTGTCCCGTATTCTCCGCACTTGTCCGCCCCTCTTTGCCCTTGTCCGCCCCTCTTTGCCCTTGTCCGCCCCTCTTTGCCCTTGTCCGCCCCTCTTTGCCCTTGTCCGCCCCTCTTTGCCCTTGTCCGCCCCTCTTTGCCCTTGTCCCGTATTCTCCGCACTTGTCCGGCCCTCTTTGCCCTTGTCCGGCCCTCTTTGCCCTTGTCCGGCCCTCTTTGCCCTTGTCCCGTATTCTCCGCACTTGTCCGGCCCTCTTTGCCCTTGTCCGGCCCTCTTTGCCCTTGTCCCGTATTCTCCGCACTTGTCCGCCCCTCTTTGCCGTTGTCCGCCCCTCTTTGCCGTTGTCCGCCCCTCTTTGCCGTTGTCCGCCCCTCTTTGCCGTTGTCCGCCCCTCTTTGCCCTTGTCCCGTATTCTCCGCACTTGTCCGCCCCTCTTTGCACTTGTCCGCCCCTCTTTGCACTTGTCCGCCCCTCTTTGCCCTTGTCCCGTATTCTCCGCACTTGTCCGCCCCTCTTTGCACTTGTCTGCCCCTCTTTGCTGTTGTCCGCCCCTCTTTGCCCTTGTCCCTTATTCTCTGCGCTTGTCCGCCCCTCCTTGCCCTTGTCCCGTATTCTCCGCACTTGTCCGCCCCTCTGTGCCCTTGTCCGCCCCTCTGTGCCCTTGTCCGCCCCTCTTTGCCCTTGTCCCGTATTCTCCGCACTTGTCCGCCCCTCTTTGCCGTTGTCCGCCCCTCTTTGCCCTTGTCCGGTATTCTCCGCACTTGTCCGCCCCGCTTTGCCGTTGTCCGCCCCGCTTTGCCGTTGTCCGCCCCTCTTTGCCGTTGTCCGCCCCTCTTTGCCGTTGTCCGCCCCTCTTTGCCCTTGTCCGGCCCTCTTTGCCCTTGTCCCGTATTCTCCGCACTTGTCCGCCCCTCTTTGCCGTTGTCCGCCCCTCTTTGCCGTTGTCCGCCCCTCTTTGCCCTTGTCCCGTATTCTCCGCACTTGTCCGCCCCTCTTTGCACTTGTCCGCCCCTCTTTGCACTTGTCCGCCCCTCTTTGCACTTGTCCGCCCCTCTTTGCACTTGTCCGCCCCTCTTTGCCCTTGTCCCGTATTCTCCGCACTTGTCCGCCCCTCTTTGCACTTGTCTGCCCCTCTTTGCTGTTGTCCGCCCCTCTTTGCCCTTGTCCCTTATTCTCTGCGCTTGTCCGCCCCTCCTTGCCCTTGTCCGCCCCTCCTTGCCCTTGTCCGCCCCTCCTTGCCCTTGTCCGCCCCTCCTTGCCCTTGTCCGCCCCTCCTTGCCCTTGTCCCGTATTCTCTGCCCTTGTCCGCCCCTCTGTGCCCTTGTCCGCCCCTCTGTGCCCTTGTCCGCCCCTCTGTGCCCTTGTCCGCCCCTCTGTGCCCTTGTCCGACCCTCTCTGCCCTTGTCCGACCCTCTCTGCACTTGTCCGACCCTCTTTGCCCTTGTCCGACCCTCTCTGCACTTGTCCGACCCTCTTTGCCCTTGTCCGACCCTCTCTGCACTTTTCCCGTATTCTCCGCACTTGTCCGCCCCTCTTTGGCCCTGTCCTCCCCTCTTTGGCCCTGTCCGCCCCTCTTTGGCCCTGTCCGCCCCTCTTTGCCCTTGTCCCGTATTCTCCGCACTTGTCCGCCCCTCTTTGCCCTTGTCCGCCCCTCTTTGCCCTTGTCCGCCCCTCTTTGCCCTTGTCCGCCCCTCTTTGCCCTTGTCCGCCCCTCTTTGCCCTTGTCCCGTATTCTCCGCACTTGTCCGGCCCTCTTTGCCCTTGTCCGGCCCTCTTTGCCCTTGTCCGGCCCTCTTTGCCCTTGTCCGGCCCTCTTTGCCCTTGTCCCGTATTCTCCGCACTTGTCCGGCCCTCTTTGCCCTTGTCCGGCCCTCTTTGCCCTTGTCCCGTATTCTCCGCACATGTCCGCCCCTCTTTGCCGTTGTCCGCCCCTCTTTGCCGTTGTCCGCCCCTCTTTGCCGTTGTCCCGTATTCTCCGTACTTGTCCGCCCCTCTTTGCACTTGTCCGCCCCTCTTTGCACTTGTCCGCCCCTCTTTGCACTTGTCCGCCCCTCTTTGCCCTTGTCCCGTATTCTCCGCACTTGTCTGCCCCTCTTTGCACTTGTCTGCCCCTCTTTGCTGTTGTCCGCCCCTCTTTGCCCTTGTCCCTTATTCTCTGCGCTTGTCCGCCCCTCCTTGCCCTTGTCCGCCCCTCCTTGCCCTTGTCCCGTATTCTCCGCACTTGTCCGCCCCTCTGTGCCCTTGTCCGCCCCTCTGTGCCCTTGTCCGCCCCTCTGTGCCCTTGTCCGCCCCTCTTTGCCCTTGTCCGACCCTCTTTGCCCTTGTCCGCCCCTCTTTGCCCTTGTCCGCCCCTCTTTGCCCTTGTCCCGTATTCTCCGCACTTGTCCGCCCCTCTTTGCCGTTGTCCGCCCCTCTTTGCCCTTGTCCCGTATTCTCCGCACTTGTCCGCCCCTCTTTGCCGTTGTCCGCCCCTCTTTGCCGTTGTCCGCCCCTCTTTGCCGTTGTCCGCCCCTCTTTGCCGTTGTCCGCCCCTCTTTGCCCTTGTCCCGTATTCTCCGCACTTTTCCGCCCCCCCTTGCCCTTGTCCGCCCCCCCTTGCCCTTGTCCGCCCCCCCTTGCCCTTGTCCGCCCCCCCTTGCCCTTGTCCGCCCCCTTTAACCTTGTCCGCCCCCTTTAACCTTGTCCGCCCCCTTTACCCTTGTCCGCCCCTTTTTACCCTTGTCCCCTATTCTTTGCCCTTGTCCGCCCCTCTTTGCCCTTGTCCGCCCCTCTTTGCCCTTGTCCGCCCCTCTTTGCCCTTGTCTGCCCATCTTTTCCTTTTTCGGGTGATCTCCGCTATTGTCCGCCCCTCTACACCATTGTCCGACCCTCTTTGCACTTGTCCCGTATTCTCCGCAATTGTCTGCCTTGCTTTGCTCTTGTCCCTTCTTCTCCGCACTTCTCCATCCCTTTTTGCCCTTGTGCGACCCTGTTTACCCTTGTCCACCCCTCTTTGATCTTGTCCGTCCATTTTTGCCCTTGTCCGCCCCTCTTTGCCCTTGTCCGCCCCTCTTTGCCCTTGTCCGCCCCTCTTTGCCCTTGTCCGCCCCTCTTTGCCCTTTTCCCGTATTCTCCGCACTTGTACGCTCCTCTTTGCCATTTTCAGCCCATCTTTGCCCTTGTCCGCCTCTCTTTGCGCTTGTCCATCTCTCTTTGCCCTTGTCCAGTATTCTCCGCATTTGTCCGCCCCTCTTTGACCTTGTCTGTCCCTCTTTGACCTTGTCTGTCCCTTTTCCACTTGTCCGCCCCTCTCTGCCCTTGTCTACCCCTCTTAGTCCTTGTCCGCCCCTCTATGTACTTGTCCCGTATTCTCAGCAATTCTCGGCCCCTCTTTGCCCTTGTCCCGTATTCTCCGCCCCTCTTTGCCCTTGTCCGCCCCTCTTTGCCCTTGTCCGCCCCTCTTTGCCCTTGTCCGCCCCTCTTTGCCCTTGTCCGCCCCTCTTTGCCCTTGTCCCGTATTCTCCGCACTTGTCCGGCCCTCTTTGCCCTTGTCCGGCCCTCTTTGCCCTTGTCCGGCCCTCTTTGCCCTTGTCCCGTATTCTCCGCACTTGTCCGGCCCTCTTTGCCCTTGTCCGGCCCTCTTTGCCCTTGTCCCGTATTCTCCGCACATGTCCGCCCCTCTTTGCCGTTGTCCGCCCCTCTTTGCCGTTGTCCGCCCCTCTTTGCCGTTGTCCGCCCCTCTTTGCCGTTGTCCCGTATTCTCCGCACTTGTCCGCCCCTCTTTGCACTTGTCCGCCCCTCTTTGCACTTGTCCGCCCCTCTTTGCACTTGTCCGCCCCTCTTTGCACTTGTCCGCCCCTCTTTGCACTTGTCCGCCCCTCTTTGCCCTTGTCCCGTATTCTCCGCACTTGTCTGCCCCTCTTTGCACTTGTCTGCCCCTCTTTGCTGTTGTCCGCCCCTCTTTGCCCTTGTCCCTTATTCTCTGCGCTTGTCCGCCCCTCCTTGCCCTTGTCCGCCCCTCCTTGCCCTTGTCCCGTATTCTCCGCACTTGTCCGCCCCTCTGTGCCCTTGTCCGCCCCTCTGTGCCCTTGTCCGCCCCTCTTTGCCCTTGTCCGCCCCTCTTTGC
Organism: Phaenicophaeus curvirostris; assembly: GCF_032191515.1. NCBI lineage: Eukaryota > Metazoa > Chordata > Aves > Cuculiformes > Cuculidae > Phaenicophaeus > Phaenicophaeus curvirostris. The sequence continues at coordinate 16,414 of NW_027206972.1, read as the reverse complement.
CCATGTCCGCCCTTCTTTGCCCTTGTCCGCCCCTCTTTGCCCTTGTCCCGTATTCTCCGCACTTGTCCGCCCCTCTTTGCCGTTGTCCGCCCCTCTTTGCCCTTGTCCCGTATTCTCCGCACTTGTCCGCCCCTCTTTGCCGTTGTCCGCCCCTCTTTGCCGTTGTCCGCCCCTCTTTGCCGTTGTCCGCCCCTCTTTGCCCTTGTCCCGTATTCTCCGCACTTTTCCGCCCCCCCTTGCCCTTTTCCGCCCCCCCTTGCCCTTTTCCGCCCCCCCTTGCCCTTGTCCGCCCCCCCTTGCCCTTGTCCGCCCCCCCTTGCCCTTGTCCGCCCCCCCTTGCCCTTGTCCGCCCCCCTTTACCCTTGTCCGCCCCCTTTACCCTTGTCCGCCCCCTTTACCCTTGTCCGCCCCCTTTACCCTTGTCCGCCCCCTTTACCCTTGTCCGCCCCCTTTACCCTTGTCCGCCCCTTTTTACCCTTGTCCCCTATTCTTTGCCCTTGTCCGCCCCTCTTTGCCCTTGTCCGCCCCTCTTTGCCCTTGTCCGCCCCTCTTTGCCCTTGTCTGCCCATCTTTTCCTTTTTCGGGTGATCTCCGCTATTGTCCGCCCCTCTACACCATTGTCCGACCCTCTTTGCACTTGTCCCGTATTCTCCGCAATTGTCTGCCTTGCTTTGCCCTTGTCCCTTCTTCTCCGCACTTCTCCATCCCTTTTTGCCCTTGTGCGACCCTGTTTACCCTTGTCCACCCCTCTTTGATCTTGTCCGTCCATTTTTGAACTTGTCCGCCCCTCTTTGCCCTTGTCCGCCCCTCTTTGCCCTTGTCCGCCCCTCTTTGCCCTTTTCCCGTATTCTCCGCACTTGTACGCTCCTCTTTGCCATTTTCAGCCCATCTTTGCCCTTGTCCGCCTCTCTTTGCGCTTGTCCATCTCTCTTTGCCCTTGTCCAGTATTCTCCGCATTTGTCCGCCCCTCTTTGACCTTGTCTGTCCCTCTTTGACCTTGTCTGTCCCTTTTCCACTTGTCCGCCCCTCTCTGCCCTTGTCTACCCCTCTTAGTCCTTGTCCGCCCCTCTATGTACTTGTCCCGTATTCTCAGCAATTCTCGGCCCCTCTTTGCCCTTGTCCCGTATTCTCCGCCCCTCTTTGCCCTTTTCCGCCCCTCTTTGCCCTTTTCCGCCCCTCTTTGCCCTTTTCCGCCCCTCTTTGCCCTTTTCCGCCCCTCTTTGCCCTTTTCCGCCCCTTTTTGCACTTTTCCAGTATTCTCCGCATTTCTCAAGCCCTCTTTGCCCTGGTCCGCCCCTCTTTGCCCTGGCCCGCCCCTCTTTGCCCTGGCCCGCCCCTCTTTGCCCTGGCCCGCCCCTCTTTGCCCTGGCCCGCCCCTCTTTGCCCTGGCCCGCCCCTCTTTGCCCTGGCCCGCCCCTCTTTGCCCTGGCCCGCCCCTCTTTGCCCTGGCCCGCCCCTCTTTGCCCTGGCCCGCCCCTCTTTGCCCTGGCCCGCCCCTCTTTGCCCTGGCCCGCCCCTCTTTGCCCTGGCCCGCCCCTCTTTGCCCTGGCCCGCCCCTCTTTGCCCTGGCCCGCCCCTCTTTGCACTTTTCCAACTTTCATTGCAATTGTCCGCCCCTCTTTGCCCTTGTCCCGTATTCTCCGCACTTGTCCGCCACTCTTTGCCCTTGTCTGCCCATATTTGCCCTTTTCCGCCCCTCTTTGCACTTGTCCCCCCCTCTTTACCCTTGTCCCTTATTCTTTGCCCTTGTCCGCCCCTCTTTGCCCTTGTCCGCCCCTCTTTGCCCTTGTCCGCCCCTCTTTGCCCTTGTCCACCCCTCCTTGCCCTTGTCTGACCCTATTTGCCCATCTCGCGTATTTTCGGCACTTCTCTTCCCCTCTTTGCTCTTGTCCGCCCCTCTTTGCTCTTGTCCGCCCCTCTTTGCCCTGGTCCGCCCCTCTTTGCCCTGGTCCGCCCCTCTTTCCCTTGCCCGCACCTCTTTGCCCTTGTCTGCCCCTCTTTGCCCTTGTCCGGTATTCTCCGCACTTCTGTGCCCCTCTTTGCCCTTGTCTGACCCTCTTTGCACTTGTCCGCCCCTCTTTGACTTTGTCCGCCCCTCTTTCCCTTGTCCGCCCCTCTTTCCCTTGTCCGGCTCTCTTTGCCCTTGTCCCGTGTTCTCCGCATTTGTCTGAACCTCTTTGCCATTGTCCCGTGTTCTCCGCACTTTTCCGCCCCTCTTTGCCCTTGTCCGCCCCTCTTTGCCCTTGTCCGCCCCTCTTTGCCCTTGTCCGCCCCTCTTTGCCCTTGTCCGCCCCTCTTTGCCCTTGTCCGCCCCTCTTTGCCCTTCTCCGCCCCCTTTGACCTTGTCGCCCCTCTTTGCCCTTGTCTGCACCTCTTTGCTTTTGTCTGCCCCTCTTTGCCCTTGTGCCGTGTTCTCCGCACTTTTCCGCCTCTCTTTGCACTTGTTCGCCGCTCTTTGCCCTTGTCAGGCCCTCTTTGCCCTTGTCCGCCCCTCATTGCCCTAGTCCCGTATTTTCCGCCCTTGTCCGCGCCTCTATGCCCTTGTCCGCGCCTCTATGCCCTTGTCCGCGCCTCTATGCCCTTGTCCGCCCGTCTTTGCCCTTGTCTGCCCGTCTTTGCCCTTGTCTGCCCGTCTTTGCCCTTGTCTGCCCGTCTTTGCCCTTGTCTGCCCGTCTTTGCCCTTGTCTGCCCGTCTTTGCCCTTGTCCGCCCGTCTTTGCCCTTGTCCGCCCGTCTTTGCCCTTGTCCGCCCGTCTTTGCCCTTGTCCGCCCGTCTTTGCCCTTGTCCGCCCGTCTTTGCCCTTGTCCGCCCGTCTTTGCCCTTGTCCGCCCGTCTTTGCCCTTGTCCGCCCGTCTTTGCCCTTGTCCGCCCGTCTTTGCCCTTGTCCTGTATTTTCCTCCCTTGTCCGCCCATCTTTGCACTTGTCACTTATTCTCCGCCCTTGTCCGCCCCTCTTTGCCCTTGTCCGCCCCTCTTTGCCCTTGTCCGCCCCTCTTTGCCCTTGTCCGCCCCTCTTTGCCCTTGTCCGCCCCTCTTTGCCCTTGTCCGCCCCTCTTTGCCCTTGTCCGCCCCTCTTTGCCCTTGTCCGCCCCTCTTTGCCCTTGACCTGTGTTCTCCGCCTTTGTCCACCATTCTTTTCACTTGTCCCGTGTTCTCTTCTCTTGTCCGCCCCTTTTTGCCCTTGTCCCATACTCTCCGATCTTGTCCGCCCCTCTTTGCCCTTGTCCGCCCCTCTTTGCCCTTGTCCGCCCCTCTTTGCCCTTGTCCGCCCCTCTTTGCCCTTGTCCGCCCCACTTTGCCCTTGTCCGCCCCTCTTTGCCCTTGTCCGCCCCTCTTTGCCCTTGTCCGCCCCTCTTTGCCCTTGTCCGCCCCTCTTTGCCCTTGTCCGCCCCTCTTTGCCCATGTCCGGTATTCTCCGCACTTCTCTGCCCCTTTTTGCCCCTGTCCACCCCTCTTTGCATTTGTCCGCCCCTCTTTGACCTTGTCCGCCCCTCTTTGACCTTGTCCGCCCCTCTTTGACCTTGTCCGCCCCTCTTTGACCTTGTCCGCCCCTCTTTGCCCTTGTCCCGTGTTCTCCGCACTTGTGTGACCCTCTTTGCACTTGTCCCGTGTTCTCCGCACTTTTCTAACCCTCTTTGCCCTTGTACGCCCTTCTTTGCCCCTGTCCGACCCTCTTTGCAATTGTCCGCCCCTCTTTGGCCTTGTTCGCCCTCTTTGCCCTTGTCCGCACCTCTTTGCCTTTGTCCCTTATTCTCCGCAGTTGTCCGCCCCTCTTTACCCTTGTCCACCCCTCTTTGCCCTTCTCCGCCCCTCTTTGCAGTTGTCCAACCCTCTTTGCCTTTGTCCGACTCTCTTTGCCTTTCTCCGCCCCTCTTTGCCTTTGTCCCTTATTCTCTGCAATCCTCCGCCCTTCTTTACCCTTGTCCCGTATTCTCCGCAATTCTCCACCCGTCTTTGCCCTTGTCCGACCGTCTTTGTCCTTGTCCGCCCTTCTTTACCCTTGTCCGACCCTCTATGCCCTTGTCCCCCCCTCTTTGCTCTTGTCCCGTATTGTCCGCTCTCGTCTGCCCCTCCTTTCCCTTGTCCCGTATTTTCCGCACTTGTCTGCCCCTCTTTGCCATTGTCCAGCCGTCTTTGCCCTTGTCCGCACTTCTTTCCCCTTGTCTGCTCGTTTTAGCCCTTTTCCGTCCGTCTTTGCACTTGTCCGATCCTCTTTGCCCTTGTCCCGTATTCTCCAAACTCGTCCAATCCTCTTTCTGCTTTTCCCGTATTCTCCGCCCTTCTTAGCCCCTCTTTGCACTTGTCAGCCCCTCTTTGCCCTTCTCTCGTATTCTCTGCACTTCTCCGCCCCTCTTTGCCCTTGTCCGCCCCTCTTTGCCCTTGTCCGCCCCTCTTTGCCCTTGTCCGCCCCTCTTTGCCCTTGTCCGCCCCTCTTTGCCCTTGTCCGCCCCTCTTTGCCCTTGTCCGCCCCTCTTTGCCCTTGTCCGCCCCTCTTTGCCCTTGTCCGCCCCTCTTTGCCCTTGTCCGCCCCTCTTTGCCCTTGTCCGCCCCTCTTTGCCCTTGTCCGCCCCTCTTTGCCCTTGTCCGCCCCTCTTTGCCCTTGTCCGCCCCTCTTTGCCCTTGTCCCGTGTTCTCCACACTTGTCTGCCCCTCTTTGCCCTTATCCCGTGTTCTCCACACTTGTCTGCCCCTCTTTACCCTTATCCCGTGTTCTCCACACTTGTCTGCCCCTCTTTACCCTTATCCCGTGTTCTCCACACATGTCCGCAACTCTTTGAACTTGTCCGCCCCTCTTTGCCCTTGTCCACCCCTCTTTGCCCTTGTCCCGTATTCTCTGCCCTTGTCCCCCCCTCTTTGCCCTTGTTCCGTATTCTCTGCCTTTGTCTGCCCCTCTTTGCCCTTGTCCCGTATTCTCCGCACTTCTCTGCCTCTCTTTGCTCCTGTCCCCCCCTCTTTTCCCTGGTCCGAACCTCTTTGCCCTTGTCCGCCCCTCTTTGCCCTTGTCCGCCCCTCTTTGCCCTTGTCCGCCCCTCTTTGCCCTTGTCCGCCCCTCTTTGCCCTTGTCCGCCCCTCTTTGCCCTTGTCCGCCCCTCTTTGCCCTTGTCCGCCTCTCTTTGCCCTTGTCCGCCTCTCTTTGCCCTTGTCCGCCCCTCTTTGCCCTTGTCCGCCCCTCTTTGCCCTTGTCCGCCCTTCTTTGCCCTTATCCGCCACCCTTTGCACTTGTCCGCACCTTTTTTCTATTTTCCGATTCTCTTTGCCCTTGTCCACCCCTCATTGCTCTTGTCCGCCTATCTTTGCCCTTGTCAGCCCCTCTTTGCCCTTGTCAGCCCCTCTTTGCCCTTGTCAGCCCCTCTTTGCCCTTGTCCGCCCCTCATTGCCCTAGTCCCGTATTCTCCCCACATTGTCCGCCCCTCTTTGAATTTGTCCCGTATTTTCCGCACTTGTCCGCCCCTCTTTTCTCTTGTCCGCCCCTCTTTTCTCTTGTCCGCCCCTCTTTTCTCTTGTCCGCCCCTCTTTACCCTTGTCCGCTCATCTTTGCCCTTGTCCGCACCTCTTTCCCCATGTCCGGTACTCTCCGCACTTCTCTGCCCCTCTTTGCCCTTGTCCGCCTCTCTTTGCCCTTGTCCGCCTCTCTTTGCCCTTGTCCGCCTCTCTTTGCCCTTGTCCGCCCATCTTTGCCCTTGTCGGCCACTCTTAGCCCTTGTCCCGTGTTCTCCGCACTTGTCTGACCCTCTTTGCCCTTGTACGCCCTTCTTTGCCCCTGTCCGACCCTCTTTGCAATTGTCCGCCCCTCTTTGGCCTTGTCCGCCCTCTTTGGCCTTGTCCGCACCTCTTTGCCTTTGTCCCTTATTCTCTGCCCTTCTCCGCCCCTCTCTGCCCTTCTCCGCCCCTCTCTGCCCTTCTCCGCCCCTCTCTGCCCTTCTCCGCCCCTCTCTGCCCTTCTCCGCCCCTCTCTGCCCTTCTCCGCCCCTCTCTGCCCTTCTCCGCCCCTCTCTGCCCTTCTCCGCCCCTCTCTGCCCTTCTCCGCCCCTCTCTGCCCTTCTCCGCCCCTCTCTGCCCTTCTCCGCCCCTCTCTGCCCTTCTCCGCCCCTCTCTGCCCTTCTCCGCCCCTCTCTGCCCTTCTCCGCCCCTCTCTGCCCTTCTCCGCCCCTCTCTGCCCTTCTCCGCCCCTCTCTGCCCTTCTCCGCCCCTCTCTGCCCTTCTCCGCCCCTCTCTGCCCTTCTCCGCCCCTCTCTGCCCTTGTCCGCCCCTCTTTGCCCTTGTCCCTTTTTCTCCGCTATCCTCCGCCCTTCTTTACCCTTGTCCCGTATTCTCCGCAGTTCTCCACCCCTCTTTGTCCTTGTCCGACCGTCTTTGTCCTTGTCCGACCGTCTTTGTCCTTGTCCGCCCTTCTTTACCCTTGTCCGACCCTCTATGCCCTTGTCCCCCCCTCTTTGCTCTTGTCCCGTATTGTCCGCTCTTGTCTGCCCCTCCTTTCCCTTGTCCCGTATTTTCCGCACTTGTCTGCCCCTCTCTGCCATTGTCCAGCCGTCTTTGCCCTTGTCCGCACTTCTTTCCCCTTCTCCGCTCATTTTAGACCTTTTCCGTCCGTCTTTGCACTTGTCCGCTCCTCTTTGCCCTTGTCCCGTATTCTCTGCCCTTGTCCGCCCCTCTTTGCCCTTGTCCGCCCCTCTTTGCCCTTGTCCGCCCCTCTTTGCCCTTGTCCGCCCCTCTTTGCCCTTGTCCGCCCCTCTTTGCCCTTGTCCGCCCCTCTTTGCCCTTGTCCGCCCCTCTTTGCCCTTGTCCCTTAGTCTCCGCCCTTGTCCCCCCCTCTTTGCCCTTGTCCCGTAGTCTCTGCCTTTGTCTGCCCCTCTTTGCCCTTGTCCCGTATTCTCCGCACTTCTCCGCCTCTCTTTGCACTTGTCCGCCCCTCTTTACCCTTTTCCGATCCTCTTTGCCCTTGTCTGCACCTCTTTCCCCATGTCCGGTATTCTCCGCAATTCTCTGCCCCTCTTTGCCCTTGTCCGCCCCTCTTTGCCCTTGTCCGCACCTTTTCCCCATGTCCGGTATTCTCCGCACTTGTCCGCCCCTCTTTGCCCCTGTCCCGTATTCTCCGCCCTTGTCCGCCCCTCTTTGACCTTGTCCGCCCCTCTTTGCCCTTGTCCGCCCCTCTTTGCCCTTGTCCGCCCCTCTTTGCCCTTGTCCGCCCCTCTTTGCCCTTGTCCGCCCCTCTTTGCCCTTGTCCGCCCCTCTTTGCCCTTGTCCGCCCCTCTTTGCCCTTGTCCGCCCCTCTTTGCCCATGTCCGGTATTCTCCGCACTTCTCTGCCCCTTTTTGCCCCTGTCCACCCCTCTTTGCATTTGTCCGCCCCTCTTTGACCTTGTCCGCCCCTCTTTGACCTTGTCCGCCCCTCTTTGACCTTGTCCGCCCCTCTTTGCCCTTGTCCCGTGTTCTCCGCACTTGTGTGACCCTCTTTGCACTTGTCCCGTGTTCTCCGCACTTTTCTAACCCTCTTTGCCCTTGTACGCCCTTCTTTGCCCCTGTCCGACCCTCTTTGCAATTGTCCGCCCCTCTTTGGCCTTGTTCGCCCTCTTTGCCCTTGTCCGCACCTCTTTGCCTTTGTCCCTTATTCTCCGCAGTTGTCCGCCCCTCTTTACCCTTGTCCACCCCTCTTTGCCCTTCTCCGCCCCTCTTTGCAGTTGTCCAACCCTCTTTGCCTTTGTCCGACTCTCTTTGCCTTTCTCCGCCCCTCTTTGCCTTTGTCCCTTATTCTCTGCAATCCTCCGCCCTTCTTTACCCTTGTCCCGTATTCTCCGCAATTCTCCACCCGTCTTTGCCCTTGTCCGACCGTCTTTGTCCTTGTCCGCCCTTCTTTACCCTTGTCCGACCCTCTATGCCCTTGTCCCCCCCTCTTTGCTCTTGTCCCGTATTGTCCGCTCTCGTCTGCCCCTCCTTTCCCTTGTCCCGTATTTTCCGCACTTGTCTGCCCCTCTTTGCCATTGTCCAGCCGTCTTTGCCCTTGTCCGCACTTCTTTCCCCTTGTCTGCTCGTTTTAGCCCTTTTCCGTCCGTCTTTGCACTTGTCCGATCCTCTTTGCCCTTGTCCCGTATTCTCCAAACTCGTCCAATCCTCTTTCTGCTTTTCCCGTATTCTCCGCCCTTCTTAGCCCCTCTTTGCACTTGTCAGCCCCTCTTTGCCCTTCTCTCGTATTCTCTGCACTTCTCCGCCCCTCTTTGCCCTTGTCCGCCCCTCTTTGCCCTTGTCCGCCCCTCTTTGCCCTTGTCCGCCCCTCTTTGCCCTTGTCCGCCCCTCTTTGCCCTTGTCCGCCCCTCTTTGCCCTTGTCCGCCCCTCTTTGCCCTTGTCCGCCCCTCTTTGCCCTTGTCCGCCCCTCTTTGCCCTTGTCCGCCCCTCTTTGCCCTTGTCCGCCCCTCTTTGCCCTTGTCCGCCCCTCTTTGCCCTTGTCCGCCCCTCTTTGCCCTTGTCCGCCCCTCTTTGCCCTTGTCCGCCCCTCTTTGCCCTTGTCCCGTGTTCTCCACACTTGTCTGCCCCTCTTTGCCCTTATCCCGTGTTCTCCACACTTGTCTGCCCCTCTTTACCCTTATCCCGTGTTCTCCACACATGTCCGCAACTCTTTGAACTTGTCCGCCCCTCTTTGCCCTTGTCCACCCCTCTTTGCCCTTGTCCCGTATTCTCTGCCCTTGTCCCCCCCTCTTTGCCCTTGTTCCGTATTCTCTGCCTTTGTCTGCCCCTCTTTGCCCTTGTCCCGTATTCTCCGCACTTCTCTGCCTCTCTTTGCTCTTGTCCCCCCCTCTTTTCCCTGGTCCGAACCTCTGTGCCCTTGTCTGAACCTCTTTGCCCTTGTCCACCCCTCTTTGCCCTTGTCCGCCCCTCTTTGCCCTTGTCCGCCCCTCTTTGCCCTTGTCCGCCCCTCTTTGCCCTTGTCCGCCTCTCTTTGCCCTTGTCCGCCTCTCTTTGCCCTTGTCCGCCCCTCTTTGCCCTTGTCCGCCCCTCTTTGCCCTTGTCCGCCCCTCTTTGCGCTTGTCCGCCCCTCTTTGCCCTTGTCCGCCCTTCTTTGCCCTTATCCGCCACCCTTTGCACTTGTCCGCACCTTTTTTCTATTTTCCGATTCTCTTTGCCCTTGTCCACCCCTCATTGCTCTTGTCCGCCTATCTTTGCCCTTGTCAGCCCCTCTTTGCCCTTGTCAGCCCCTCTTTGCCCTTGTCAGCCCCTCTTTGCCCTTGTCCGCCCCTCATTGCCCTAGTCCCGTATTCTCCCCACATTGTCCGCCCCTCTTTGAATTTGTCCCGTATTTTCCGCACTTGTCCGCCCCTCTTTTCTCTTGTCCGCCCCTCTTTTCTCTTGTCCGCCCCTCTTTTCTCTTGTCCGCCCCTCTTTTCTCTTGTCCGCCCCTCTTTACCCTTGTCCGCTCATCTTTGCCCTTGTCCGCACCTCTTTCCCCATGTCCGGTACTCTCCGCACTTCTCTGCCCCTCTTTGCCCTTGTCCGCCTCTCTTTGCCCTTGTCCGCCTCTCTTTGCCCTTGTCCGCCCATCTTTGCCCTTGTCGGCCACTCTTAGCCCTTGTCCCGTGTTCTCCGCACTTGTCTGACCCTCTTTGCACTTGTCCCGTGTTCTCCGCACTTTTCCAACCCTCTTTGCCCTTGTACGCCCTTCTTTGCCCCTGTCCGACCCTCTTTGCAATTGTCCGCCCCTCTTTGGCCTTGTCCGCCCTCTTTGGCCTTGTCCGCACCTCTTTGCCTTTGTCCCTTATTCTCTGCCCTTCTCCGCCCCTCTCTGCCCTTCTCCGCCCCTCTCTGCCCTTCTCCGCCCCTCTCTGCCCTTCTCCGCCCCTCTCTGCCCTTCTCCGCCCCTCTCTGCCCTTCTCCGCCCCTCTCTGCCCTTCTCCGCCCCTCTCTGCCCTTCTCCGCCCCTCTCTGCCCTTCTCCGCCCCTCTCTGCCCTTCTCCGCCCCTCTCTGCCCTTCTCCGCCCCTCTCTGCCCTTCTCCGCCCCTCTCTGCCCTTCTCCGCCCCTCTCTGCCCTTCTCCGCCCCTCTCTGCCCTTCTCCGCCCCTCTCTGCCCTTCTCCGCCCCTCTCTGCCCTTCTCCGCCCCTCTCTGCCCTTCTCCGCCCCTCTCTGCCCTTCTCCGCCCCTCTCTGCCCTTGTCCCTTTTTCTCCGCTATCCTCCGCCCTTCTTTACCCTTGTCCCGTATTCTCCGCAGTTCTCCACCCCTCTTTGTCCTTGTCCGACCGTCTTTGTCCTTGTCCGCCCTTCTTTACCCTTGTCCGCCCTTCTTTACCCTTGTCCGACCCTCTATGCCCTTGTCCCCCCCTCTTTGCTCTTGTCCCATATTGTCCGCTCTTGTCTGCCCCTCCTTTCCCTTGTCCCGTATTTTCCGCACTTGTCTGCCCCTCTCTGCCATTGTCCAGCCGTCTTTGCCCTTGTCCGCACTTCTTTCCCCTTCTCCGCTCATTTTAGACCTTTTCCGTCCGTCTTTGCACTTGTCCGCTCCTCTTTGCCCTTGTCCCGTATTCTCTGCCCTTGTCCGCCCCTCTTTGCCCTTGTCCGCCCCTCTTTGCCCTTGTCCGCCCCTCTTTGCCCTTGTCCGCCCCTCTTTGCCCTTGTCCCTTAGTCTCCGCCCTTGTCCCCCCCTCTTTGCCCTTGTCCCGTAGTCTCTGCCTTTGTCTGCCCCTCTTTGCCCTTGTCCCGTATTCTCCGCACTTCTCCGCCTCTCTTTGCACTTGTCCGCCCCTCTTTACCCTTTTCCGATCCTCTTTGCCCTTGTCTGCACCTCTTTCCCCATGTCCGGTATTCTCCGCAATTCTCTGCCCCTCTTTGCCCTTGTCCGCCCCTCTTTGCCCTTGTCCGCACCTTTTCCCCATGTCCGGTATTCTCCGCACTTGTCCGCCCCTCTTTGCCCCTGTCCCGTATTCTCCGCCCTTGTCCGCACCCTCTTTGCCCTTGTCCGCCCCCTCTTTGCCCTTGTCCGCCCCTCTTTGCCCTTGTCCGCCCCTCTTTGCCCTTGTCCGACCCTCTTTGCTTTTGTCTGCCCCCTCCTTGCTCTTGTCCCGTGTTCTCCGCACTTGTCCGGCACTCTTTGCACTACTCCGCCCCCTCTTTGCCCTTGTCCACCTCTCTTTGACCTTTTCCGCAATTCTTTGCCATTGTCCGACCCTCTTTGCCCTTGTCCACCCCTCGTTGCCAATGTCCGCCCCTCTTTGCCCTTGTCCCGTATTCTCCGCAATTGTCCGCCCCTCTTCGCACTTGTCCCTTATTCTCCGCACATTTTCAATTCCCTCTTTGCCCTTTGTGCGACACTCTTTACGTTTGTCGCCCCCTCTTTGACCTTGTCCTTCTCTCTTTGCACTTGTCTTCCCCCTCTTTCTCCTTGTCCCCGTATTCTCCGCACTTGTCCCACCCCACTTTGCCCTTGTCCGCCCCTCTTTGCCCTTGTCCCGCCCCTCTTTGCCCTTGTCCCGCCCCTCTTTGCCCTTGTCCGCCCCTCTTTGCCCTTGTCCGCCCCTCTTTGCCCTTGTCCGCCCCTCTTTGCCCTTGTCCGCCCCCTCTTTGCCCTTGTCCGCCCCTCTTTGCCCTTGTCCGCCCCTCTTTGCCCTTGTCCCGTGTTCTCCGCTCTTATCCGCCCCTCTTTGCCCTTGTCCACCCCTCCTTTGCCTTTGTCCCATGTTCTCCGCGCTTGTCCGCCACTCTTTGCCCTTGTCCCGTATTCTCCGCACTTGTCCGCCCCTCTTTGCCCTTGTCCCACCCCTCTTTGCCCTTGTCCACCCCTCTTTGCACTTGACCGCCCCTCTTTGCACTTGTCCGCCTGTCTTTGCCATTGTCCGCCCTTCTTTGCACTTTTTCCGTATTCTCCGAACTTGTCCGATCCTCTTTGCCATTTTCAGCCCCTCTTTGCCCTTCTCCACCCCTCTTTGCCCTTGTACCGTATTCTTCGCACTTTTCCGCCTTTCTTTGCCCTTTGTCTGCCCCTCTTTGCAATTTTCCGCCCGTCTTTTCCCTTGTCCCTTCTTCTCCGCACTTGTCCGCCCCTCCCTTGCCCTTGTCCGCCCCTCCTTGCCCTTGTCCGCCCCCTCCTTGCCCTTGTCCGCCCCCTCCTTGCCCTTGTCCGACCCTCCTTGCCCTTGTCCGCCCCTCCTTCCCCTTGTCCGCCCCCTCTTAGCCCTTGTCCCTGCCCCCTCTTAGCCCTTGTCCGCCCCCTCTTAGCCCTTGTCCGCCCCTCTTTGCCCTTGTCCGCCCCCTCTTTGCCCTTGTCCCGTATTCTCTGCGCTTGTCCGCCACTCTTTGCCCTTGTCCGTATTCTCCGCACTTGTCCGCCCCCTCTTTGCCCTTGTCCGCCCCTCTTTTGCCCTTGTCCGCCCCTCTTTGCCCTTGTCCGCCCCTCTTTGCCCTTGTCCGCCCCTCTTTGCCCTTGTCCGCCCCTCTTTGCCCTTGTCCGCCCCTCTTTGCCCTTGTCCGCCCCTCTTTGCCCTTCTCCGCCCCTCTTTGCCCTTCTCCGCCCCTCTTTGCCCTTGTCCCGCCCCTCTTTGTCTTTTTCGGGTATTCTCCGCAATTGTCCGCCCCTCTTTGCCCTTGTCCGCCCCCTCTTTTGCCCTTGTCCGCCCCTCTTTGCCTTTCTCGGGTATTCTCCGCAATTGTCCCTCCCCTCTATGCCCTTGTCCTCCCCTCTTTGCCCTTGTCCCGTATTCTCCGCAATTGTCCGCCCCTCTTCACACTTGTCCCTTATTCTCTGCACTTTTTCATTCCCTCTTTGCCTTTGTGCGACCCTCTTTACACTTGTCCGCCCCCTCTTTGACCTTGTCCTTCACTCTTTGCACTTGTCTTCCCTTCTTTGCCCTTGTCCCGTATTCTCCGCACTTGTACGCCCCACTTTGCCCTTGTCCGCCCCCTCTTTGCCCTTTTCCCGTATTCTCCACTCTTGTCCGCCCTTCTTTGCCCTTGTCCACACCTCTTTGCCCTTGTCCCCGTATTCTCCGCACTTCTCCGTCCCTCTTTGCACTTGTCCGCCTCTCTTTGCCCTTGTCCCGCCCCTCTGTGCCCTTGTCCCGTCTTCTCTGCCCTTCTCCATCCCTCTTTGCCCTTGTCCTGTATTTTCCGCACTTGTCCGCACCTCTTTGCCCTTTTCCAACCCTCTTTGCACTTGTCCGACACTCTTTCCACTTTTCCCCTATTCTCCGAACTTGTCTGCTCCTCTTTGCACTTGTCCACCCCTCCTTGCACTTGACCACCCCTCTTTGCCCTTGTCCACCCCTCTTTGCCCTTGTCCACCTCTCTTTGCACTTGTCCCGTATTCTCCGCACTTGTCCGTCCCTCTTTGCCCTTTTCCCGTATTCTCCGCACTTGTCCGCTCCTCTTTGCCATTTTCAGCCCATCTTTGCCCTTGTCCGCCCCTCTTTGCGCTGGTCCATCTCTCTTTGCCCTTGTCCAGTATTCTCCGCATTTGTCCGCCTTTCTTTGCCCTTGTCCCGCCCCTCTTTGCCCTTGTCCCGTATTCTCCGCACTTCTCTGCCCCTCTTTGCACTTTTCCCGTATTCTCTGTACTTCTCCGCCCCTCTTTGGCCTTGTCCACCCCTCTTTGCGCTTGTCACCTCCTCTTTGCCCTTGTCCGCCCCTCTTTGCACTTGTCTGCCCCTCTTTGACCTTGTCTGTCCCTTTTCCACTTGTCTGCCCCTCTCTGCCCTTGTCTACCCCTCTTAGTCCTTGTCCGCCCCTCTATGCACTTGTCCCGTATTCTCAGCAATTCTCTGCCCCTCTTTGCCCTTGTCCCGTATTCTCCGCACCTCTCCGCCCCCTCTGTGCCCTGGTCCGCCCCTCTGTGCCCTGGTCCGCCCCCTCTGTGCCCTGGTCCTCCCTTCTGTGCCCTGGTCCGCCCCTCTTTGCCCTGGTCCGCCCCTCTGTGCCCTGGTCCGCCCCACTTTGCCCTGGTCCGCCCCTCTTTGCCCTTGTCCGCCCCTCTTTGCCCTTGTCCGCCCCTGTTTGCCCTTGTCCGCCCCTCATTGCCCTAGTCCCGTATTCTCCCCACATTGTCTGCCCCCTCTTTGAATTTGTCCCGTATTTTCCGCACTTGTCCGCCCCTCTTTTCTCTTGTCCGCCCCTCTTTTCTCTTGTCCGCCCCTCTTTTCTCTTGTCTGCCCCTCTTTTCTCTTGTCCGCACCCTCTTTACACTTGTCCGCTCCTCTTTGCCCTTGTCCGCACCTCTTTCCCCATGTCCGGTATTCTCCGCACTTCTCTGCCCCTCTTTGCCCTTGTCCGCCTCTCTTTGCCCTTGTCCGCCTCTCTTTGCCCTTGTCCGCCTCTCTTTGCCCTTGTCCCGCCACTCTTTGCCCTTGTCCGCCTCTCTTTGCCCTTGTCCGCCCATCTTTTGCCCTTGTCCACTAGTCTTTGCCCCTGTCCGCCCCTCTTTGCCCTTGTCCGCCCCCTCTTTGCCCTTGTCCGCCCCTCTTTGCCCTTGTCCGCCCCCTCTTTGCCCTTGTCCGCCCCTCTTTGCCCTTGTCCGCCCCCTCTTTGCCCTTGTCCGCCCCTCTTTGCCCTTGTCCCGTGTTCTCCGCACTTGTCTGACCCTCTTTGCCCTTGTCCCGTGTTCTCCGCACTTGTCTGACCCTCTTTGCACTTGTCCCGTGTTCTCCCGCACTTTTCCAACCCTCTTTGCCCTTGTACGCCCAGCTTTGCCCCTGTCCGACCCTCTTTGCAATTGTCCGCCCCTCTTTGGCCTTGTCCGCCCCTCTTTGGCCTTGTCCGCACCTCTTTGCCTTTGTCCCTTATTCTCCGCAGTTGTCCGCCCCTCTTTGCCCTTCTCCGCCCCTCTTTGCCCTTCTCCGCCCCCTCTTTGCCCCTTCTCCGCCCCCTCTTTGCCCTTCTCCGCCCCTCTTTGCCCTTCTCCGCCCCTCTTTGCCTTCTCCGCCCCTCTTTGCCCTTCTCCGCCCCCTCTTTGCCCTTCTCCGCCCCCTCTTTGCCCTTCTCCGCCCCTCTTTGCCCTTCTCCGCCCCTCTTTGCCCTTCTCCGCCCCTCTTTGCCCTTCTCCGCCCCTCTTTGCCCTTCTCCGCCCCTCTTTGCCCTTCTCCGCCCCTCTTTGCCCTTCTCCGCCCCTCTTTGCCCTTCTCCGCCCCTCTTTTGCCCTTCTCCGCCCCTCTTTGCCCTTCTCCGCCCCTCTTTGCCCTTCTCCGCCCCTCTTTGCCCTTCTCCGCCCCTCTTTGCCCTTCTCCGCCCCCTCTTTGCCCTTCTCCGCCCCTCCCCTCTTTGCCCTTCTCCCGCCCCTCTTTGCCTTTCTCCCGCCCCTCTTTGCCTTTGTCCCTTATTCTCCGCAATCCTCCGCCCTTCTTTTCCCTTGTCCCGTATTCTCTGCAATTCTCCACCCCTCTTTGCCCTTGTCCGACCGTATTTGTCCTTGTCCGCCTTTCTTTACCCTTGTCCGCCCTTCTTTACCCTTGTCCGACCCTCTATGCCCTTGTCCCCCTCTCTTTGCTCTTGTCCCGTATTGTCTGCTCTTGTCTGCCCCTCCTTTCCCTTGTCCCGTATTTTCCGCACCTTGTCTGCCCCTCTCTGCCATTGTCCAGCCGTCTTTGCCCTTGTCCGCACTTCTTTCCCCCTTCTCCGCTCATTTTAGACCTTTTCCGTCCGTCTTTGCACTTGTCCGCTCCTCTTTGCCCTTGTCCCGTATTCTCCAAACTCGTCCACTTCCCTCTTTCTGCTTTTCCCGTATTCTCCGCCCTTCTCAGCCCCTCTTTGCACTTGTCCGCCCCTCTTTGCCCTTCTCCCGTATTCTCTGCACTTCTCCGCCCCTCTTTGCCCTTGTCCGCCCCCTCTTTGCCCTTGTCCGCCCCCTCTTTGCCCTTGTCCGCCCCTCTTTGCCCTTGTCCGCCCCTCTTTGCCCTTGTCCGCCCCTCTTTGCCCTTGTCCGCCCCTCTTTGCCCTTGTCCGCCCCTCTTTCCCTTGTCCCGTATTCTCCGCCCTTGTCCCCCCCCTCTTTGCCCTTGTCCCGTATTCTCTGCCTTTGTCTGCCCCTCTTTGCCCTTGTCCCGTATTCTCCGCACTTCTCCGCCTCTCTTTGCCCTTGTCCGCCCCTCTTTGCCCTTTTCCGATCCTCTTTGCCCTTGTCCGCACCTCTTTCCCCCATGTCCGATATTCTCCGCACTTGTCCGCCCCTCTTTGCCCCTGTCCCGTATTCTCCGCCCCTTCTCTGCCTCTCTTTGCCCTTCTCTGCCTCTCTTTGACCTTGTCCGCACCTCTTTGCCCTTGTCCGACCCTCTTTGCTTTTGTCTGCCCCTCCTTGCTCTTGTCCCGTGTTCTCCGCACTTGTCCGGCACTCTTTGCACTTCTCCGCCCCCTCTTTGCCCTTGTCCACCTCTCTTTGACCTTTTCCGCACTTCTCTGCCCATTGTCCGACCCCTCTTTGCCCTTGTCCGCCCCTCGTTGCCAATGTCCG